>NC_069503.1:831410391-831455391 GCF_027579735.1 Bombina bombina | reverse complement strand
CATACATATTTTGAAAGCATGAATATCTTAGCCTCTGTGTGTTTAAGAACATGAATAGATGTTTATGGACCAGAAGAGAAGTGATCATTAACATTTATTTTTATTTCAGATCTACATAAACAGGATTTATGTATTCAGGAAGAAATACACAGAAATGTCACATACTATATCTGGGTGAATGCAGTATATCAGGAGTTTTAAATACTACCAATCTGGAGATATAAAAAAAGCTGTTATTTGCAAAGAAATGCCAGAATACTGATAAAATTATAATGCATTTTAAGCTAATAATTGGCAGTATAAATTAATATAATACAATATAAATAATGGTAGACACATGTTTCATATCAAAATGACCAGAGAGGTAATATGAACTTACCCAGCTGCGATTGGTATTGTGAACTTATTAATATGAAGAAAATTATGGTAGTTATTACACATTTTAAAGAAAGATGTTTAAATGTATAACTGTATTTTTTTTTTGTCATGCTGCATTTGTTTGTGCTGTCTAATTGTAATGCTGCCACCCGGTGTTGCCATGGGAGAACTGCAGCCAGAAAGCCTTTTGGCTGTTAAATATGAGATATTCCAGTTATCCAATAGAGGGACAAGGTTTCGAAGGGCCACCCATATTTCACACCAATGATTACACTATAAAGTGCTATGCAGGAAAAGGTGGAAGACACTGGCTGCTGAGTTTTGTAACTGACTGAAGCTGTTTGCGTGGAACACAGTCAAACTATAAAAACGAAGTGGGCCATACTTCTCCTATTCCATTGCAATTACACTTATTTTATATGAGGTGTGAAAAATCTTGAAGCTGGATATCATTTTGGTAACGTATATATAGAGTATAAGAAAAGGGCTGCTAATTACATGTGATATTTTAAAGTCACTGCAGTTTAAAGATACAGTTTTCTGGGTTTTGTAAGATAAGTTATATGCATAGTCAATTTGTATTTACTAGATTTAGAGAAGCAGTGTGTTTTTCAAGTTAGCATTTCACAGCCTATATATATTGTTTAAATCTGTATCTGATTTGTTAAGTAACTCATCTGTGTAAGTTCTGATACTGTAAATTTTGTATTAGGATAGATTGCAGTTAAATAGCAGAATATATATATTATCATATTGCTTAAGAGCACAGTTTAAAATTGTATTGTTTGGATGTTAAAAGATTCGTAAATAAGGCTGTTTTTTTTTAGATAAGCGTGTGTGAATTTTGCATCGCATATTTAAATAGTTTTCAAGCACATATAATATTATTTCATTTCTTTTATTGCAAATATATTTCAAAAATGTTCATGGATATTAACTAAATAAAAGAGTTCAGGTATTTATATTAATTTTATTGTTTCTAGTAGATGTATGTTTATTAAGGGTTTCTATTTTTAAGGAAAATTATTGGTTGTATTGTGTCGTAACCCTGCCATAAGCTGAGATATATCATTTGGATAGCACTACTAAGATTTTCATAAATATACTGACAAAACGCTATGTTGAACTCCTCCATGTGCCAGGAAATGCAGATATAAAACCAGAGGATACAAAACAGTAACAAGATAACATTTGCTAATGAACAAGTAGATACACTAACAAGTATATGGCCCGCTTGTAAGATACTAGGGAAATCTGGGGAAATTTAAAAATAAGATGTCAGCGCAGCATCAGACATAAGCCCTGTTGTGATAGGGGTCCCTCCATACTGGGGACATATATAAGGGGGCAGGTAACAAATAGCACCAAGTAACAACTATAGGGAAATGACCAGCCAAATTAGGACATCAAACTAGCGCGATGGTGTCATGGAAGGTATAAGCAAACACAATAAATCCACTGGTAGAAAAACATGTTTGACAAAGTTGGAGACCCCGAAACATTACAGGTTGTTAAAAACCACTGAGATGTTTACTTTAAGTCCTATGAGTGCGGTCTCTATCATTTTGACATTGTATATATATATATATATATATATATATATATATATATATATATACACACACACAGTATCCCACAAAAGTGAGTACACCCCTAACATTTTTGTAAATATTTTATATCTAGCCATGTGACAACACTGATTTAATGACACTTTGCTACAACTATACACATAACAGTATACATTTGCTGTCCCCTCAAAATAGGTCTGAGCACTGACAGGCTTATTTCCCACCCATTCAACCTTTGCAGCAATGCTGGCAGCACTCATACATCTATTTCCCAGATACAACCTCTGGATATGACGCTGAACACGTGCACTCAACTTCTTTGGTTGACCATGGTGAAGCCTGTTCTGAGTGGAACCTAACCTGTGAAACCGCTGTATGGTCATGCCCACCTTGCTGCAGCTCAGTTTCAGGGTTTTGACATTCTTCTTATAGCCTAGGCCATCTTTATGTAGAGCAACAATTCTTTTTTTCAGATCCTCAGAGTTCTTTGCCATGAGGTGCCTTGTTGAACTTCCAGTGACCAGTATGAGAGAGTCTGAGAGCGATAACACAAAATTTAACACATCTGCTCCCCATTCACACATGAGACCCTGTAACACTAATGAGTCACATGACACTGGGGAGGGAAAATGGCTAATTGGGCCCAATTTGGACATTTCCACTTATAGGCAGGCAGGCCAGCACTCACGGTTAACATTTCATCCACCCAGGGTGCTTCCAAAGTATTGATAGAAGTGAAGAAAAGGGATGCACTCGCCAGGATTTTCAAAGTTACCATTCAATGTAACATTTTGGGGTGTAACCCCCCCCTTTGCCAGACAATACAAAATAACAATCTAATATATGTGTGTATATATAATATATGCATGTGTGTGTGTGTGTATGTATATACTGTTCCAATCAGCCAATAGGATTGAGTTCTCAACCTAATGGCTGATTTGAACAGCTAATAAGATTTTAGCAGCTCTAATCCTATTAGCTGATTGGAACCTTTCAGCCATTAGGAATGCAAGGGACGCAATCTTGGATGACGTCACTTGCATTCAAGTTCCAGTTTACGGCAGTAACCGTATTGAAGAGGAGCTCCACGTCGGATGTCTTCAGGATGGACCCGCTCCACGCCGGATGCATGAAGATAGAAGATGCCGTCTGGATGTAGACTTCGCCGGCTAGATGAAAATGGAAGAGGCCGTCCGGATGTAGACTTCTTGCCGCCCGGCTGAAGACTTCTTGCCGGCTGGATGGATTCTTCAAGCGGGACTTCCATAACTGTAAGTGTATCATCGGGAGTTAGTGTTAGGTTTATTTAAGGCTTTTTTGGGTGGGTTTTATATTTAGAGTAGGGTCTGGCAGGTAAAAGAGTTAAATGCCTTTTAAGGGCAATTCCCATACAAATGTCCTTTTCAGGACAATGGGGAGCTTAGGATATTTTAGATAGGGTTTTTATTTTGGGGGGGTTGGTTGGTTGGGTGGTGGGTTTTACTGTTGGGGGTGTTATATTTTTTTTTACAGGTAAAAGAGCTGATTTCTTTGGGGCAATGCCCCACAAAAAGCCCTTTTAAGGGACATTGGTAGTTTATTGTAGGCTAGGGTTTTTTTTTATTTTGAGGGGGTATTAGATTAGGTGTAATTCTTTTTTATTTTTGATAATGGTTTTTGTTTTCCGTAATTAGTTTTTTTATTTTTTTCTAACAGCGTTTATTTTATTTTTTGTAATTTAGTAATTTTTAATAAGGTTATATAGCATATTTAAATAATTTCAGTAGGGTTAGGTTTTTTTAATATGTAATTTAGGTAATTTAATTGGCAGTTTAATTTAAATGTAGGATAATAGTTAGGGTAGGTTAATTAATAGTTTAAAAATAGTTTATTTAATTTTTTTTTTATAAATATGTGGATTGTATTCAGGTCCGCGGTCACGATGTTAGGTTATGTTAGGCGAGCATATTGGTGCCATCGAACTCAACAAAGTTGACGGCTTGATAGAGTTCACACACACAACTCTCTACACCCATATAGTCTTTCATAGACATAAACTCTCTTTCTCTCACACACACTCACTTTTAAACACTCTGTCACACACTATCACTATCAGATACACACATACCTGACAAATGTCTACACAATCCTATCCTTCATTGCAACAGAAGATCACAAATATTTGTTGAGTGAATACTGGTGTAACAAGAAATGCATCTTAAGTTTTGGATTTAAGTAAAAATTTAACAAGCAGAGGTAGAAACTAACAGATCCATCTACAATTTTTGCAAAGTTTATTTAATTAGCTTAATAAATTATGGTAAAGCTGAAACTTCAAAAAGGTTTTCTAATTCACTACTATAGTCTAAAAAGTTTTCAGACATTTTAAAATATGAAGACATGCTGCTTCCTATCAGATACTTTTGCACCATAAATCTAAAAAATACATTCTTCACACAGCTTCTGTTTCATTTAGTCTGAATAATGGCATAGAGCAGACAGAAAGCCTGACATAGGAATATAAAACAAATTTATATAAATGCAGCAAAAAATCTCAAAAAATAAACACAACCTTAAACCCACAAAGTCAACCCAGACTATCGGAAGAATGGGTTTTTAAACCCCTGAATGTGTGTGTATGTGTGTGTATAAATATATATATATATCAAATAACTGAATGACAAAGTAATATTTTAGTAGTGAAATTAGGTTTATTGGATTAACAGAAAATGTGCAATATGCATCCAAACGAAATTAGACAGATGCATAAATTTGGGCACCCCAACAGAAATTTTGCATCAATATTTAGTAGAGCATCCTTTAGCAGAAATAACAGCATCTAGACGCTTCCTATAGCCTGTAATTAGTGTCTGGATTATGGATGAAGATATTTTGGACTATTCCTCCTTGCAAAACATCTCCAGTTCAGTTAGGTTTGATGGTTGCCAAGCATGGACAGCCCGCTTCAAATCAACCCACAGATTTTCAATGATATTTAGGTATGGGGACTGGGATGGCCATTCCAGAACATTGTACTTGTTCCCCTGCATAAATGCCAGAATAGATTTTGAGCAGTGTTTTGGGTTGTTGTCTTGTTGAAATATCCAGCCCCGGCGTAACTTCAACTTTGTGAATGATTCCTCAATATTATTCTCAATTATCTGCTGATGTTGAGTGGAATCCATGCAACCCTCAACTTTAACAAGATTCCCAGTACCGGCACTGACCACACAGCCCCACAGCATGATGGAACATCCACAACATTTTTCTGTGGGTAGCAAGTGTTTGTCTTGGATTGCTGTGTTCTTTTGCCACCATGCATAACGCCTCTTGTTATGACCAAATAACTCAATATTTGTTTCATCAGTCCACAGCACCTTCTTCCAAAATGAAGCTGGCTTGTCCAAATGTGCTTTTGCATAGCTCAAGCGACTCTGTTTGTGGCGTGTGTGCAGAAAAGGCTTCTTCCACATCACTCTACCATACAGCTTCTCCAAGTGCAAAGTGCGCTGAATTGTTGAACGATGCACAGCAACACCATCTGCAGCAAGATGATGTTGTAGGTCTTGGGAGGTGGTCTGTGGACTGTTTTTGACCGTTCTCACCATCCTTTGCCTTTGCCTCTCCGATATTTTACTTGGCCTGCCACTTCTGGCCTTAACAAGAACTATGCCTGTGGTCTTCCATTTACTTACTATGTTCCTCACAGTGGACACTGATAGCTTAAATCTCTGCAATAGCTTTTTGTATCCTTCCCCTAAACCATAATGTTGAACAATCTTTGTTTTCACATCATTTGAGAGTTATTGTGAGGCCCCCATGTTGCCACTCTTCAGAGGAGAGCCAAATAGAACAACAACTTGCAGTTGGCTACCTAAATACCTTTTCTCATGATTGGATGCACCTGTCTATGAAGTTCAAGGCTTAAAAGAACATTAAACCCAAATTTTTTCTTTCATAATTCAGATGGAGAATACAATTTTAAACAAAATTCCAATTTACTTCAATTATCTAATTTGTTTCATTCTTTAGATATCCGTTGTTTAAGAAATAGCAATGCACATGGGTGAGCCAATTACACGAGGCATCTGTGTGCAGCCACCAATCAGCAGCTTCCGAGCCTATCTAGATATGCTTTTCAGCAACGAATATCAAGAGATCTAAGCAAATTAGATAATAGAAGTATTCTAGAAAGTTGTTTAAAATTGCATTCTCTTTCTAAATCATGAAAGATAAAATTTGGGTTTAATGTCCCTTTAAGGGGTTTACCAAATCAATTGTGTGTTCCAATTAATCAGTGCTAGGTAGTTACAAGTATTCAAATCAACAAAATGACAAGGGTGCCCACATTTATGCACCTGTCTAATTTCGTTTGGATGCATATTGCACATTTTCTGTTAATCCAATAAACCTCATTTCACTACTGAAATATTACTGTGTCCTTCAGTTATTTAATAGATCAAAATGAAATTGCTGAACCAAATACCCAATTATTTATAAATGAAAATCATGGACATTGTCAGGGGTGCCTAAACTTTTGCATACAACTGTATAACTGGACTGGGTACACATCCCATGACCCTGCACCATGCTCAGCCCTGGGTGCTCACTGGCACTCACAGGAAGCTGTGCTGTCACCAGAGTCACAGGCAGTTAACCCCAGACAGGTCTTGGTGCAAGAACCATAGGTAAAATTATAAAACCAATTAATACAAAACACAGAGAAAGTCCAGCACTCACTGACAAGCTCACAGCTAAAATTAAAAGCAAAATTGCATCTTAGCTGTGAGCTTGTAAGTGAGTGCTGGACTTTCTCTCGGCTAGATTTAGAGTTCTGCGTTAGCTACGCGTGATTTTTTCCCCCCGCACCTTTTAAATACCGCTGGTATTTAGAGTTCACAGAATGGCTGGGTTTTCAGTGCGTTAGGCTCCAAAAAGGGAGCGTATAGCATAATTTAACGCCACTGCAACTCTCGATACCAGCGGTGCTTACGGACGTGGCCAGCTTCAAAAACGTGCTTGTGCACGATTCCCCCATAGAAAACAATGGGGCTGTTTGAGCTGAAAAAAAAAAACTAACACCTGCAAAAAAGCAGCGTTCAGCTCCTAACGCAGCCCCATTGTTTTCTATGGGGAAACACTTCCTACGTCTGCACCTAACACTCTAACATGTACCCCGAGTCCAAACACCCCTAACCTTATGCTTATTAACCCCTAATCTGCCGCCCCCGCTATCGCTGATACCTGCATATTTTTTTTAACCCCTAATCTGCCGCTCCGTACACCGCCGCTACCTACATTATCCCTATGTACCCCTAATCTGCTGCCCCTAACACCGCTAACCCCTATATTATATTTATTAACCCCTAATCTGCCCCCCACAACGTCGCCTCCACCTACCTACAATAATTAACCCCTAATCTGCCGACAGAACCGCACCGCTACTATAATAAATGTATTAACCCCTAATCCGCCTCACTCCTGCCTCAATAACCCTATAATAAATAGTATTAACCCCTAATCTGCCCTCCCTAACATCGCCAACACCTAACTTCAAACATTAACCCCTAATCTGCCGATCGGAGCTCACTGCTATTCTAATAAATGTATTAACCCCTAAAGCTAAGTCTAACCCTAACCCTAACACCCCCTAAGTTAAATATAATTTTTATCTAACGAAATAAATGAACTCTTATTAAATAAATTAATCCTATTTAAAATTAAATACTTACCTGTAAAATAAACCCTAATATAGCTGCAATATAAATTATAATTATATTGTAGCTATTTTAGGATTAATATTTATTTTACAGGCAACTTTGTATTTATTTTAACCAGGTACAATAGCTATTAAATAGTTAATAACTATTTAATAGTTACCTAGTTAAAATAATTACAAAATTACCTGTAAAATAAATCCTAACCTAAGTTACAATTAAACCTAACACTAAACTATCAATAAATTAATTAAATACAATACCTACAATTATCTACAATTAAACCTAACACTACACTATCAATAAATTAATTAAATACAATATCTACAAATAAATACAATGAAATAAACTAACTAAAGTACAAAAAATAAAAAAGCTAAGTTACAAAAAATAATTTTTTTTTTACAAACATTAGAAAAATATTACAATAATTTTAAACTAATTACACCTACTCTAAGCCCCCTAATAAAATAACAAAGACCCCCAAAATAAAAAAATGCCCTACCCTATTCTAAATTAAAAAAGTTCAAAGCTCTTTAACCTTACCAGCCCTGAAAAGGGCCCTTTGCGGGGCATGCCCCAAAGAATTCAGCTCTTTTGCCTGTAAAAAAAACACATACAATACCCCCCAACATTACAACCCACCACCCACATACCCCTAATTTAACCCAAACCCCCCTTAAATAAACCTAACACTAAGCCCCTGAAGATCTTCCTACCTTGTCTTCACCTCGCCGGGTTCAGCGATCGGTCCAGAAGAGGGTCCGAAGTTTTGATCCAAGCGGCGGCTGAAGAACTCCATCATCGGGCTGAAGTCGGAAGTCCATCATCGGGATGAAGTCTTCTATCAAGCGGCATCTTCAATCATCTTTCTTCTGGAGCGGAGCGGAGCCATCTTCTTCCCAACCGACGTGGATCCAACCTCTTCAACCGAAGCCTACTCGCCGAATGACGGTTCCTTTAAATGACGTCATCCAAGATGGCGTCCCTCGAATTCCGATTGGCTGATAGGATTCTATCAGCCAATCGGAATTCTGGTAGGAAAATTCTGATTGGCTGATGGAATCAGCCAATCAGAATCAAGTTCAATCCGATTGGCTGATCCAATCAGCCAATCAGATTGAGCTCGCATTCTATTGGCTGATCGGAACAGCCAATAGAATGCAAGCTCAATCTAATTGGCTGATTGGATCAGCCAATCGGATTGAACTTGATTCTGATTGGTGTATTAGGTACACCTGTTAAATTGCTTGGTGTCAGGGTTTTTTCCTGACTTGTTTGCCATGTGCTGCTGGCAGCCATTTTACTCACCTCTCTTGCTGTCTTTGGGAGATGCTGCTCACTTCCTGTACTTCCTTTTATGGCCAGACTGGTTTACATCATCCATGTGAGACAGGATGCAGTCTCAGAATTGTGATGTCATCACTTATTATTTAAAGGGCCTTTGTTCAGTATGCTTTGCCCTTGCGTTGTCTCAGACCTGTTTGTGAGAGCTCCTGTGTATTACCTGGCTGTCTGACGTCCCTCCTGGTTCCTGATCCCTGGCTTGTTCCTGACTCTGCTGTTCTCCTTGTTCCTGATTCCGGCTCATCTGACTACTCGCTTTGGCTCCTGACTCAGCTTGTCTGACTACCAGCTCTAGTTTTGACTCCTGGCTTGTTATTTGACTTGTGGACTTTTTATTATTTTTTGCTATTAATAAAGGTGTGATTATTTTTGCACTTCTTGTCTCAGTCTGATTCCTGGCACCCTGACACTTGGTAACACATATTGATAATCAGCCAATTACATGGCAGCAATTAATGCATTTAGGCATCTAGACTTGGTGAAGACAACTTGCTGAAGTTCAAACCGAGCATCAGAATGGGGAAGAAAAGGGATTTAAGTGACTTTGAATGTGGCATGGTTGTTGGTTCCAGACGGGTTGGTCTGAGAATTTAAAAATTGCTTATCTATTGTGATTTTCACGCACAACCATCTCTAGGGTTTACAGAGAATGGTCCAAAAAAGAGAAAATATCCAGTGAGCGGCAGTTGTGCAGACGAAAATGCCTTGTTGATGTCAAAGGTCAGAGGAGAATGGGCAGACTGGTTCGAGATGATAGAAAAAGCAACAGTAACTCAAATAACCAAAATTGGACAACAGAATACAGGAAAAACATTATTTGGTCTGATGAGTCTCGATTTCAGTTGCAACATTTAGATGGTAGGGTCAGAATTTGGCGTAAACAACATGAAAGCCTGGATCCATCCTGCTTTGTACCAACGGTTCAGGCTGGTGGTGGTGGCGGTGCAATGTGTGGGGTATATTTTCTTGTCACACTTTGGGTCCCTTAGTACCAATTAAGCATTGTTTAAATGCCAAGGCCTACCTGAGTATGTTGCTGACCATACCTTTATGTCTACAGTGAACCAATCTTCTGATGGCTACTTCCAGCATGATAATGCACCATTAAGGCAGTTCTGAAGGCAAAAGGGGGCTGGTGAGTGTATATATAATAAACATATAAACACATAAATACACACACATATATAATACACAAATACCTTTAAATATGAAATATTATTTTAATTAATTTGAATGTGTTTCAAAATGGTTTTTTTTTAGAAATACTTTAAATTTCTATGTTCTTCACATAGAAAATATTTATTTTTAAATATATATATATATATATATATATATATATATATATATATATATATATATATATATATATATACACACACGCAATATAGACATATTTTTTATCTATCTATCTATCTATCTATCTATCTATTTATCTATCTATAATTTCATATATTCATATAGATATAAAGCTTTACATATATATTTTACAAAAAATAATCAGATAGATAGATGATAGATAGATATAAAAATACATATTTAAAAATAAAAAGAACTAATAGTTTTTTTATTTTTTATTTAGCAGGCCCCATAGAACTCTATGGAGAAAAAAAGTTAGCATGGTCACGATGTCCAACGTTCTGAAATTAGAGTGCCTGATTATTTTGCTCTTGCGCTTACATTTTACTTTAACCCCTAAATGACAACTGACATACCAGGTACGTCATACAAAAACTTCCAGCAGCTCTCAGGGTATTGCAGAGGCTTGTAAAAAGGTATTAGGCATCCTGCAATACCTTTTTACAAGCCTCTGATGCAGAGAGAGCCACTCTGTGGCCCTCTCTGCACCGGTAGCGATGGTATCATTAGTTGGTGGGCGGGAGCATATCAGGGAGGCGGGTGGGCGGCTCATTGCTACCCGTCATCCAGTTCTTGTAAGTGCAATGCGCTCGCCAGGTGCCGGGAGTGTGCAGGGGGCCTGCGAGGGCGAGCGTGCGTGCATTAACCACTGACACCAATGAGATCATCAGAGGGAGAGGGGTAAAAAGTTAAATACATTTAAATATAAAAGGATCTGGGAGGGGGATGGGGGTATTGAGGGGGGGCTGCTACACTACAGAAAAACACTACAGGTCAAAAGAAAAAAAAAAATACAGTTTTTTTGGGGGCAAACTGGGTACTAGCAGACAGCTGCCAGTACCCAAGATGGCAGCAATTAGGTAGCGGGGAGGGTTAGAGAGCTGGTGGGGGGGATCAGGGAGGTTGGGGGCTAAGGCAGGTGTCCATCACAGCTGAATAAATATTTTTAAAATTTAAAAATACTCCTTTTATTTAGTACTGGCAGACTTTATGCCAGTGTTTAAGATGGCGGGGACAATAGTGGGGTGGGGGAGGGTAGAGAGCTGTTTGGGAGGGATCAGGGGGTGGGATGTGTCAGATAGGAGGCTGATCTCTACACTAAAGCTAAAATTAACCCTGCAAGCTCCTTACAAGCTACCTAATCAACTCCTTCACTGCTGGGCATAATACACGTGTGATGCGCGGCAGCATTTAGCGGCCTTCTAATTAACAGAAAGCAACGCCAAAGTCATATATGTCTGCTATTTCTGAACAAAGGGGATCCCAGAGAAGCATTTACAACAATTTGTGCCATAATTGCACAAGCTGTTTGTAAATAATTTCAGTGAGAAACCTAAAATTGCGAAAAAAAATTAAGTTTTTTTTAAATTTGATCGCATTTGGCGGTGAAATGGTGGCATGAAATATACCAAAATGGTCCTAGATCAATACTTTGGGTTGTCTACTACACTACACTTAAGCTAAAATTAATTCTACAAGCTGCCTACATGCTCCCTAATTAACCCATTCACTGCTGGGCATAAAACACGTGTGGTGTGCAGTGGCATTTAGCAGCCTTCTAATTACCAAAAAGCAACGCCAAAGCCATATAAGTCTGCTATTTCTGAACAAAGGGGATCCCAGAGAAGCATTTACAACCATTTATGCCATAATTGCATAAGTTGTTTGTAAATAATTTCTGTGAGAAACCTAAAGTTTGTGAAAAAGTGAACAATTTTTATTTATTTGATCGCATTTGGCGGTGAAATGATGGCATGAAATATACCAAAATGGGCCTAGATCAATACTTTGGGTTGTCTACTACACTACACTTAAGCTAAAATTAACTCTACAAGCTGCCTACATGCTCCCTAATTAACCCCTTCACTTCTGGGCAAAAAACACGTGTGGTGCGTAGCGGCCTTCTACTTACCAAACAGCAACCCTAAAGCCATATAAGTCTGCTATTTCTGAACAAAGGGGATCCCAGATAAGCATTTACAACCATTTGTGCCATAATTTCAGAAGCTGTTTGTAAATAATTTCAGTGGGAAACCTAAAGATTGTGAAAAAATTTGTGAAAAAGTAAACATTTTTTTTATTTGATCGCATTTGGCGGTGAAATGGTGGCATGAAATATACCAAAATGGGCCTAGATCAATACTTTGGGTTGTCTTCTAAAAAAAAATATATACATGTCAAGGGATATTCAGGTATTCCTGACAGATATCAGGGTTCCAATGTAACTAGCGCTAATTTTTAAAGAAAGTAGTTTGGAAATAGCAAAATGCTACTTGTATTTATTGCACTATAACTTGCAAAAAAAGCAAAGAACATGTAAACATTGGGTATTTCTAAACTCAGGACAAAATTTAGAAACTATTTAGCATGAGTGTTTTTTGGTGGTTGTAGATGTGTAACAGATTTTGGGGGTCAAAGTTAGAAAAAGTGTGTTTTTTTCCATTTTGTCCTCATATTTTATAATTTTCTATAGTAAATTAAAAAGATATGACGAAAAAATGGTATTGTTAGAAAGTCCATTTAATGGCGAGAAAAACGGTATATAATATGTGTGGGTACAGTAAATGAGTAAGAGGAAAATTACAGCTAAACACAAACACTGCAGAAATGTAAAAATAGCCCTTGTCCTTAAAGGGACACTGTACTCAAAAAATTTCTTTCGTGATTCACATAGAGCATGCATTTTTTAAGCAACTTTCTAATTTACTCCTATTATCAAATTTTCTTCATTGTCTTGGCATGTTTATTTGAAAAGCAAGAATGTAAGTTTAGATGCTTTCCCATTTTTGGTGAACAACCTGGGTTGTCCTTGCTGATTGGTCAGCACCAATAAACAAGTGCTGTCCATGGTCCTGAAGCAAACATTTGCTGGCTCCTTAGCTGAGCTGCCTTCTTTTTCAAATAAAGATAGCAAGAGAAATAATTAAAATTGATAATAGAAGTAAATTAGAAAGTTGCTTAAAATGGCATGCTCTATCTGAATCATGAAAGAAAAAAATTGGGTTCAGTGTCCCTTTAAGGGTAAGAAAATTGAAAAATGGTCTGATCATTAAGGGGTTAAACTTGTAACATGTGGACGCGCTATTTTTTTTACTTTGTGCACAGTTAGCATGCAAGCGGAAACATATTATTGTCTACCACTTGTTATCTGGCCCAAGGTGTTTATGTCAATTTACTACCGTATCACACCATTCTTCTGCATTGCCCAGAATGCATGGTCTATATGCAGAAATCTTACCTCTGTTCTTTATTATTATCCTATGCTCTCTCCTTCCTAACTGCTATTTCAGCTATAGCTGGGCCCAAAGCTAAAGCTGTGCTCAACCTAACTTCCAGAGGTGATGAAGAAAGTCTGCTCTCTATCAGATGTATCCTCCAGTGCATTTATATGGTTAACTTTCTCCTTCTTTAAAAGTCATGCTATCAAAACGTTCTCATTTTCTTCTTTCCCTCCCACTGTGTTGCTCCACATTGCTTATTGCTTGTCCATGTTTCTCTCCTATGTAGTATATAGCCAGACTCCTTAATTGTCTTTAATGCAATATCTTCATGGGGAGATTCAACATCTCTATTTACAACCCTATCATTCTTAAAGCTTCCAAATTTCTTTCTCATCACATTCTGTCTTTCTCAGTAGCCTACAACTCTTATTCACCACAATTTATAACCAATTATTTTGAATTGTTATATGGCTTCTATATGACTGCCAATTAAGCATTTTTCTACATAAAAAGAGCTTTATTATAGAAAAATAACTATATATCTTATATAAATCTACCTTATTTATATATAAAAATAAAAATTCATGTCCTTACAGTCCATTAAATGTAATGGTTAGCTCACACTAATTAGCTGTTAAGAGACAGATGAGAATACATTATGAGATACTCTTTCACTTACCATTCTTACTGACAAGATTTTCAGCTTTGCATAATTCCCAGTCATCGTAATATTATACTAATTCCACTTCAGATATGCTCAAAAGAATACTTTCTGCATTGTGAAATAAATATAATATTTCTGTGTCACCAAGCCAAGACCTGTATTATTTGACTAAATCTTTATCTCCAGTTAAAGCACCCATATAAGTGTGATGCTACTTAGATTAACCAACAAGGATTATCAATTAGAATCTGCCCGTTAGAAGTCAACAAACTCACACATCTATCTATCTATCTATCCATATCACATCCATAAACACATTGTATTACATGAGTAAAAAAGAATGCTAAATTAGGAATCATAGATATTAAGTAAATATATTTGAGATATTAAAGGACTTTCCAGCAAAAATTGAAGTCCACATGGATGCATTTCAGTTTTGAATAGAAGCATTTTTGTAATATACATGTATTAGCAAAAATGCTTCTAATTAAAGCTATAGCTGTTTCAAAAATGTATTTAAGTACAGTATACACTTTGCACCAGCATTTTAAACACAACACTTGCTCAGAGAGCCTAAGGTGTTTGTATCATGTGCTAATGACTCAATTTGTTAATTGCTGACATGATACGATCCCCACTGGCACTCTGAGCAACTGCAGTAATTAAAATACTGATGAACTGAGAATATCTAGCTATGCTTCATATGCACATGCAGAGGAAAATGTGAATACTATAAGGGCTAGATTACAAGTGAGGCACAAATGGTTTTGCACTAGCGCAATAACGATTTTGCAAGCCATTTTCATTCCGCTGATATTACAGCCTTTTTTGCTTCAGCCCTTTCCGCGATCTAAAAGCTGTGGTAAACTGGTTAACAAAAATAAAAAAGTTGCACAAAACACAACAAAAACAAATAAACTATTAACCCTTAAACTACCATCCCCCAACATTGCAAACACTTATTAAAACTATTAACCCCTAAAATGCCATCCCCACATCACAAACACAAATTAAACTATTAACCCTTAAACTGCCAACCCTTACATCGCAAGGTACCTAAATAAATTATTAACCCCTAAACCACCATCCCACAGATTGCAAAGTACCTAAATAAACTAATAACCTCAAACCACTATCCCCTCACATGTAAAAAAGCAATTAAAACTATTCACCCCTAAACCACCATCCCCCACATTGCAAACACTAATTAAAACTATTAACCCCTAAATCACCATGCCCCCACCTCACAAACACCAATTAAAACCATTAACTCCTAAACCGCCATCCCCCCACATCGCAAACACCAATTAAAACTATTAACCCCTAAGCTGCCACACACCCACATTGCAAAGTACCTAAATAAACAATTTACCCCTAAACCACCATCCCCCCACACTGCAATGTACCAAAATAAACTACTAACCCCTAAACAGCCATCCCCCCACAATGCAAAGTTATAAACTAAAATCTAAACCCCCATTACCTAACACCCCCTAACAACCCAAATTACAATACCCCTAAATGAACTAAAAACAATCCTAACTACCTTAAAAAAACTTACCTGTAAAATTAAATAAAAACCTAATCTTACCTTTAAAAATAAAAACCTAACCTTACACAAAATAAAAAAACCTAACATTACAGAAATTAAAAAAAGAATAATTACCAAAAATAAAAAAATGTAATCCTATTCTAATACCCCCAAAAAAACAACAACCGCAAAATAAAAAAAAACTATTCTAAACATAAAAAACACTAACTCCAAAGTTGGTACTCACTGATGATAATGGGCATCCCCGCAATGATTCATCCATCTTCATCACGGGTCCATCTTCATCCATCTTTTTTGCTGGTCCATCTTCTAACTTCATCCGGTGGTGGCGGTGGCGGCAGTAATGGCAGTGGCGAAATTGGACCTCCTCTTCAGATCAGCGACACAGAGCTCCTCTTCATGTGGTCTCCAGCCGCATACTGAATAGTGAATGCAAGGTACCCCTTTTATATAGGGGTACCCTTGCATTCCTATTGGTTTATTTTAATCTTCAAATTCAAATCAGAAAATAGAATGCAACGCATATATATTGCAAATAGGTTTCTATTCAAAGATGTAATTCATCTAAATTTTGACCGGAATGTCCCTTTAGGTAATTCTTTAAAGATTTGCAAAATAAATCCAAATAGAATAAATACATATAGCCTATATAATACATTTTATTCAAAAGGTATGTACTAAAGAAGAATCCATTATCAAAATTTTCCTTCCCTTTAGACTCTTTCACATTAATGCATTGTCATGATGGAAACAGTCAAGAATATAATATAACCTTAAATAATATAAATACTTTACAGCATATGTTTATCAACATAGATACAAACTGTTTGTTAACATTTTCTAGTTCTCTGAATTGGGAAAACTATTTTTTAAAGTTAATTTAGAGCAGTGTTTCCCAAATACGGTCCTCACGTACCCCCAACAAGCCTGGTTTTCATTATAGCTGAACTAGTACACAGGTGAAATAATCAGCTGATGGGCAAAAGCAGGTTAATGAACATGGTTACTGATGAGCTGATTTTACTTCACCTGTGCACTGGTTCAGCTGTAATGAAAACCAGGCCTGTTGGGGGTACGTGAAGACCGTGTTTGGGAAACACTGATTTAGAGGAAAAAGGGGAAAATAAATAAGGAAAATTCATGTTAAATATTTTTATTACACATAATGGATTTTATGTTACAGTCTATGGGCTAGATTACAAGTGGCACGGTATCTTTTTTAAGCTTTTTGAGCTAGTCGGGTTGGGTTCATATTACAACTTTAAAAAAAAAAATTCCACTAGCGTTAACACGAAGAGCGCGAAAAAACAAACGTAATTTTCTCCATGCGGTATAGCACTCTCAAACAAGGTCCGGGGTGCACAGCAAAAGTAACAAATAATCCCAGAAAGAAGCAGGCACTCTCTGTTTTCAATTTCAGTTATTTACTTAGTGACGTTTCGGGGTTTCACCCCCGTCCTCAGACTTACAGCAAAAGTGACAACAAACAGTGGCATATTTATACCCCTCCCTGCACCAATTACAAATGCATTTAAACAATAAAACAATTATCATAGTGAAATACAGTCACCTCAACTTCCCCATTGTGCCTCGGCTTGCAGCGGTGCATACCCGGCGCTTCAATCACGTCATCTACAAGGAGACGCCATGCTCTACTGGGTCACACCCCCGGAAGCCGCCAATCACCTACCAGCGCCAACCACAGCAGATACACGTCATCTTATGCCGGTGATCGTGTCATCAACACCAGAGCCCTATGAAAAAATAAGCCCTGTGAAAAAATGAGTGACAATATGTTAATAAAAATGAGTGACAATATGTTATTTACAAGTTAAAAGCATCAGCAACATTTACCCCCATTATCAAAAGCAACCAATATGATTATGTCAGTATACATGTCAAATGCCATTCCTCATCTCTTCATTCAATATATCTAATATATACAGAATACGTTAAAATCCCAATAGGTTGAATTTAAGCAAAGGGATAAATTTAAGCAAAGGGATAAACTTAATGATGTAACCTCTTAGACACAGTAGGTATTAAACCTAAACAGAGAGGGCTGGAAAACAACTAGAAAAACACATAGATAAAATTAAACCTAGGAGCACCCTAAAAAACAGAACAGCATAAATCAAACTCAGCCATGATATAGGGGTGTAGGGATTTATAAGGCCCATACACCATCCTAAGGATTACTCAAAAGAAACACTGCCAGTCCAGCTTCACATTTAGGCCTTTAGGGGTAAGGGTGTCCAATTCATATGTCCATCTAGATTCTTTCTGCAATAAGATGTTGCTCCTGTCACCACCTCTTCGTAGGGCAGAGACATGATCTATTAATGTATATCTTAGGTCACAGACATTATGCCCACTCTCCAGGAAGTGGCGAGCCACCGGCTGATCCGATTCTCCCTTTTTGATAGCCCTTCTGATGGAACTTTTATGATTGCCCATCCGTATACGCAGGTTATCATTGGTCTTACCCACGTAGAACAAACTACATGGGCAGTGCAGCAAGTAGACAACATGGCTTGTTGTGCATGTCATCCTGTGCCTATGTATATACTTTTTCCTACTTCTTGGGTGATGGAAGAATTTACCCGTTATCAACCCATTGCAGGTGGTACACCCACTACATTTAAAGCACCCAGGCTTGACATCCTCCAACCATGTCCTGGCTGTGTAGCAGTGTACAGGGTCTGTTAGTTGTAGGATATCCTTTAATGATTTACTTCTCCGGTACCCAACTCTTGGTTCACCCATCCCTTTAAAGGGGAGGGCATCCTCCAGGCTTAATATCCTCCAATTCTTTTTCAGGATAGTACTCAAACTATTCTTGTCCACCGCGTACGTGGTTACCAGGGTCATCTTTTCTTGCTCTTTCACCTGTTGTTTTTGGACTTCGCATGAATTCACTTCAATGATGTGTTTCTCCAGTACTTTCTTAAGATAACCCCTTCTCAGGAAGCGGTCCTTCATTTCATCGGTCTGTATTACTGCTTGACCTATATCAGTATTTTTCCTTTTAACCCTCACAAACTGAGATTTAGGTAGGGCTTTCTTTAGCGCTGGTGGATGGCAACTGGTCGCTTCCAACAGAGAATTCCTGTCAGTGGCCTTCTGGAGCAGAGTTGTCCCAAGACCGCCATTGGATTTGAAGATCCTCAGGTCCAGAAACTCAATGCCCTCCTGGCTCCAATTCATCTTGAATTTAAGTGTACTGTGTTCAGCATTTAGTTCATTGAACCAGCTGAGTAGATCCTCCTTGTTTCCAGACCAGATCAATATGAGATTGTCTATAAACCTCTTAAAATAGATGATCTCCTTCCTCTTAAAGCACTCTGTTCCATGTTCCTCGAATTCAGCCATAAAAAGATTTGCGTAAGATGGGGCCACATTGGACCCCATCGCCATTCCCATCAGTTGTTGAAAGTATTGCTGCTCAAACCTGAAGTAGTTCTTCTTCAGACAGGTCTCCAGGAGGTCAAGGATAAATTCTACTGGTGGTCCTATATACGGATTCCTTAGTAGCGGCTTCCTTATAGCCACCAATCCCTCATCATGGGGGATCACCGTATATAGGCTAGTGACATCCAAAGTCACCAGCCATTCATACCCTTTCAATTTAATCTTTACAAGTGACTCAATAACATCCTTAGAATCTTTTATATAGGTCTTCATACTCTGCACATGATGTTGTAGCAGACTATCAATAAAGACAGCCAGTGGTTGTAGTAGTGAGTCAACGGCCGAGACAATCGGCCTCCCAGGGGGTCTCTCCAAACTCTTATGCACCTTAGGGAGTGTGTAGAAGATGGGTATCTTTGGATAATCCTTTGTCAGGTAATTCATTGTATCCTGTGTAATAATACCATCCTCCAGGGCCTCCTTCAGGTAGTCATCAACCTCCTTTTTAAACCTAGCAGTTGGATCTCTAGGTAATCTGGAATATACAGTCTCATCATCCAATTGTGACAGGACTTGCTCCCTATAGTAGGCATAATCAAGCAAAACAATCGCTCCACCCTTGTCAGCTTTCCTAACCACTATAGTTTTGTCCATTGTCAGTGCCTTTAAAGAGTCCCTTTCTGCTTTAGTAAGGTTGAATCTTACCTCTTGCCTCTGTTCTTTAATCGACTCCTGCATTTCCTTTTCTAGTACTTTGCAAAATGTTTGGATGTTAGGATTATTACTCCTGGGATCAAAGGAGCTGTTCCTTTTAAACTCCACCACCTGTTCAGCCCTACTAGGACCAAAGTGTTCTTTTAATCTTAGCATCCTCTGGAACCTTTGGAGGATATTAAGCCTGGAGGATGCCCTCCCCTTTAAAGGGATGGGTGAACCAAGAGTTGGGTACCGGAGAGGTAAATCATTAAAGGATATCCTACAACTAACAGACCCTGTACACTACTACACAGCCAGGACATGGTTGGAGGATGTCAAGCCTGGTTGCTTTAAATGTAGTGGGTGTACCACCTGCAATTTGTTGATAATGGGTACATTCTTCCATTACCCAAGAAGTAGGAAAAAGTATATACATAGGCACAGGATGACATGCACAACAAGCCATGTTGTCTACTTGCTGCACTGCCCATGTAGTTTGTTCTACGTGGGTAAGACCAATGATAGCCTGCGGATACGGATGGCCAATCATAAAAGTTCCATCAGAAGGGCTATCAAAAAGGGAGTATCGGATCAGCCGGTGGCTCGCCACTTCCTGGAGAGTGGGCATAATGTCTGTGACCTGAGATATACATTAATAGATCATATCCCTGCCCTACGAAGAGGTGGTGACAGGGGCAACATCTTATTGCAGAAAGAATCTAGATAGACATATGAATTGGACACCCTTACCCCTAAAGGCCTAAATGTGAAGCTGGACTGGCAGTGTTTCTTTTGAGTAATCCTTAGGATGGTGTATGGGCCTTATACATCCCTACACCCCTATATCATGGCTGAGTTTGATTTATGCTGTTCTGTTTTTTAGGGTGCTCCTAGGTTTAATTTTATCTATGTGTTTATCTAGTTGTTTTCCAGCCTTCTCTGTTTAGGTTTAATACCTACTGTGTCTAAGAGGTTACATCATTAAGTTTATCCCTTTGCTTAAATTTATCCCTTTGCTTAATTCAACCTATTGGGATTTTAACCTATTCTGTATATATTAGATATATTGAATGAAGAGATGAGGAATGGCATTTGACATGTATACTGACATAATCATATTGGTTGCTTTTGATAATGGGGGTAAATGTT
Organism: Bombina bombina; assembly: GCF_027579735.1. NCBI lineage: Eukaryota > Metazoa > Chordata > Amphibia > Anura > Bombinatoridae > Bombina > Bombina bombina. The sequence goes on along the minus strand of NC_069503.1, from coordinate 831,434,353 downwards.
GCTGATGCTTTAACTTGTAAATAACATATTGTCACTCATTTTTATTAACATATTGTCACTCATTTTTTCACAGGGCTTATTTTTTCATAGGGCTCTGGTGTTGATGACACGATCACCGGCATTTGCGCCTCCAGCCACAAACAACGTCTAAGATGACGTGTATCTGCTGTGGTTGGCGCTGGTAGGTGATTGGCGGCTTCCGGGGGTGTGACCCAGTAGAGCATGGCGTCTCCTTGTAGATGACGTGATTGAAGCGCCGGGTATGCACCGCTGCAAGCCGAGGCACAATGGGGAAGTTGAGGTGACTGTATTGCACTATGATAATTGCTTTATTGTTTAAATGCATTTGTAATTGGTGCGGGGAGGGGTATAAATATGCCACTGTTTGTTGTCACTTTTGCTGTAAGTCTGAGGACGGGGGTGAAACCCCGAAATGTCACTAAGTAAATAACTGAAATTGAAAACGGAGAGTGCCTGCTTCTTTCTGGGATTATTTGTTACTTTTGCTGTGCACCCCGGACCTTGTTTGAGAGTGCTATACCCCTGACTGTTGCTTGTTACTGTTTGTTTTGAGACACCCAAGTGAAAGAAAAGGTATATTATACTCATATACTACTCAGCACTGTTTTCTGCAACATGTCTCAACCGGTGCAGCCAGTACAGGCTGGTGCTGAAGGACTTAATAGTGGGGTTACTCCAGGGGCTAAAGTGTTTCATTACACAGAAGAGGATGCCCAGGGGATACTTTTTGAGACTTTAACCACAGGCCCAGCGAACAGACCGGTTGAGCATATTATCTCCCACTTACTGAAAAGCAAGAAAAGAGAAAAGGATTTGGAGTTACATGGCAAGTACCTTTCAGAATACTACCGCAAGGGATTCATACCTAGAGGGTTTCGAGTGAAGAATGTTCCCACGTTAGGGAGGAATAACCCTAATTTCTGTGAAAGGTGGTGTAACATTCTAAACAAATGTGAACTGGACTTGATGTTGCTGGTCATACAGGAGGTAAGGAGCCTCATGGCACAACTGAGAATAGAGATTGAAACCTATACGGCAGAGAATGATGAAACTTTAACACAGAGGAGTGAGGATGATTGGACTGCAAAAATACAAACTCAACTTAATCAGTACCAGAAGGAACTCACTGCATTCAAGAATAGGAAATTTGAGGCAGTACAAGAGGACTACCGTGAACGAAAGGTGTATAAGTGGACATTAAAACCAGAGGAGAGGCAACGCATACGTGAGTACAGGCCTAGGAGATTCAAGGCAAGGAGACCAGCTAATTTAACTATGGTGGACAGCTCAGGCTCAGGGACAGAGTCTGAGAACATAATTGAAGGAGGACCACAGAGTGGAATGCAATATCAGGAGGGGGTTACTACTAGGTCAAAAAACGCCGGAGGGGACGCCCCCACCCGAGGAGGGGGCAACACAAGAGGAAGACCGCCACGTCAGAGACAATAGAGGAAGACAATATTGTCATTAATTTGAGCCAAAGGACATTATCAGAAACTGATTTAAGGCTCTTGAGGAGAGGACTATCATTTGTACCCATAGGATTTACTGATTATTTTGACCTACATGTTGACCTAAAAGGTTCCAGAGGATGCTAAGATTAAAAGAACACTTTGGTCCTAGTAGAGCTGAACAGGTGGTGGAGTTTAATAGGAAGAGCTCCTTTGATCCCAGGAGTAATAATCCTAACATCCAAACATTTTGCAAAGTACTAGAAAAGGAAATGCAGGAGTCGATTAAAGAACAGAGGCAACAGGTGAGATTCAACCTTACTAAAGCAGAAAGGGACTCTTTAAAGGCACTGACAACGGACAAAACTATAGTGGTTAGGAAGGCTGGCAAGGGTGGGGCGATTGTTTTGCTTGATTATGCCTACTATAGGGAGGAAGTCCTGTCACAATTGGATGATGAGACTGTGTATTCCAGATTACCTAGAAATCCAACTGCTAGGTTTAAAAAGGAGGTTGATGACTACCTGAAGGAGGCCCTGGAGGATGGTATTATTACACAGGATACAATGAATTACCTGACAAAGGATTATCCAAAGATACCCATCTTCTACACACTCCCTAAGGTGCATAAGAGTTTGAAGAGACCCCCTGGGAGGCCGATTGTCTCGGCCGTTGACTCACTACTACAACCACTGGCTGTCTTTATTGATAGTCTGCTACAACATCATGTGCAGAGTATGAAGACCTATATAAAAGATTCTAAGGATGTTATTGAGTCACTTGTAAAGATTAAATTGAAAGGGTATGAATGGCTGGTGATTTTGGATGTCACTAGCCTATATACGGTGATCCCCCATGATGAGGGATTGGCGGCTATAAGGAAGCAGCTACTAAGGAATCCGTATATAGGACCACCAGTAGAATTTATCCTTGACCTCCTGGAGACCTGTCTGAAGAAGAACTACTTCAGGTTTGAGCAGCAATACTTTCAACAACTGATGGGAACGGCGATGGGGTCCAATGTGGCCCCATTTTACGCAAATCTTTTTATGGCTGAATTCGAGGAACATGGAACAGAGTGCTTTAAGAGGAAGGAGATCGTCTAGTTTAAGAGGTTTATAGACGATCTCATATTGATCTGGTCTGGAAACAAGGAGGATCTACTCAGCTGGTTCAATGAACTAAATGCTGAACACAGTACACTTAAATTCAAGATGAATTGGAGCCAGGAGGGCATTGAGTTTCTGGACCTGAGGATCTTCAAATCCAATGGGGGTCTTGGGACAACTCTGTTCCGGAAGGCCACTGACAGGAATTCTCTGTTGGAAGCGACCAGTTGCCATCCACCAGCGCTAAAGAAAGCTCTGCCTAAATCTCAGTTTGTGAGGGTTAAAAGGAATAATACTGATATAGGTCAAGCAGTAATACAGACGGATGAAATGAAGGAGCGCTTCCTGAGAAGGGGTTATTGTAAGAAAGTACTGGAGAAACACATCATTGAAGTGAATTCATGCGAAGTCCAAAAACAACAGGTGAAAGAGCAAGAAAAGATGACCCTGGTAAACACGTACACAGCGGACAAGAATAGTTTGAGTACTATCCTGAAAAAGAATTGGAGGATATTAAGCCTGGAGGATGCCCTCCCCTTTAAAGGGATGGGTGAACCAAGAGTTGGGTACCGGAGAGGTAAATCATTAAAGGATATCCTACAACTAACAGACCCTGTACACTGCTACACAGCCAGGACATGGTTGGAGGATGTCAAGCCTGGTTGCTTTAAATGTAGTGGGTGTACCACCTGCAATGGGTTGATAACGGGTACATTCTTCCATTACCCAAGAAGTAGGAAAAAGTATATACATAGACACAGGATGACATGCACAACAAGCCATGTTGTCTACTTGCTGCACTGCCCATGTAGTTTGTTCTACGTGGGTAAGACCAATGATAACCTGCGGATACGGATGGTCAATCATAAAAGTTCCATCAGAAGGGCTATCAAAAAGGGAGAATCGGATCAGCCGGTGGCTCGCCACTTCCTGGAGAGTGGGCATAATGTCTGTGACCTGAGATATACATTAATAGATCATGTCCCTGCCCTACGAAGAAGTGGTGACAGGGGCAACATCTTATTGCAGAAAGAATCTAGATGGACATATGAATTGGACACCCTTATCTCTAAAGGCCTAAATGAGAAGCTGTCACTTTTGCTGTAAGTCTGAGGATGGGGGTGAAACCCCGAAACGACACTAAGTAAATAACTGAAATTGAAAACGGAGAGTGCCTGCTTCTTTCTGGGATTATATATATATATATATATATATATATATATATATATATATATATATATATATATATATATATATATATATATATATATATATATACAAAATATAGCATGTCAAATATTTATAGTCAGTACATAGTTAAAATCTGTAAATATGTTTTAACATGTTTCATCTACTTAATGGCAAAGGGCTATAATGTACTTATATTTATTTATTTATGTGTGTTCATATATATTAATGTTTTTATACATGTATATATGACTGTAAATACATATATAGTCATATAAATACATTAAAGGGATAGTAAAGTCCAAATTAAACTTTCATGATTCAGATAGGGAATGTAATTTTAAAAAAACTTTCTAATTTACTTTTATCATCACATTTGCTTTGTTCTCTTTCTATTCTTAGTTGAAAGCTAAACCTAGGTAGGCTTATATGCTAATTTCTAAGCCATTGAAGGCTGCCTCTCATCTGAATGCATTTGACAGTTTTTGACAGCCAGTGGGCGTTAGTTCATGTGTTTCATATAGATAACACTGTGTTCACGCACATGAAGTTATTTAAGAATCAGCTCTAATTGCCTGAAATGCAAATCTGTCAAAAGATCTGAGATAAGGAGGCAGTCAGCAGGAGCTTAGATACAAGTTTATTACAGAGGTAAAAAGTATATTTCTATAACAGTGTTGGTTATGCAAAACTGGGGACTGGTAAATAAAGGGATTTTCTATATTTGTAAGCAATAACATTGCTGGTGTTTACTTTTTTTTTTTTTTTTAATATTTTTTATTAGTCTTAGCCATATGACAGCAGAAAAGAAATACACAAGAATAGTCCTCCTATACAGAAAAAAATAAAATAAAATAACATACAAATAACAGGATCATTAGAGTCTAACAAATCCCACATAACTCAAAAGTATATCATCACTCATAGAATTTTTACATATTCTTGCAACCATAATCCTATTATTGTCTCTAAATGACCCTAAAAGGAGACTATCCTAAAGTGGCTAATCCTTTTTTCCCTTTTTTCCTACTCAAAACAAAAAAAAAGACAAAAAAAGAAAAACGAGCAAACAAAAAAGCAACAATAAAGAGAAAAGAAAAACAAAACAGAGAAGAGAAGAGAAAAAAAAAAGAGAAGAAATCCCACCCCTCCCAATCCTCACAACACCATAAGAGATTTACCTATCTTATAAATATCATCCCCAGATAGGGATTATCCAACCACATTCCTATTTGTTATCCATGAATCTGGAAAGACCCCATGTATAACCAGTTCTGCAAAGCATACTGAACCCACAAAAGGTCTCTGGATCTGTTTCTGTGAACCAAAAGGAAATTTCTTAGTAACCACTGCCCAGTCTTCCAAGAAGTTTCTAATTTTCCTTTCAGAGACAAATTGTTTTCAAATTGATTCAAAGATAATCTGCGCTTGTATATCTCTTAAGACTTGAGACAAGCTGGGGGCCCTCTTCACCATCCAGTTTTTGAAAATATTATATCTAACTATAAGTATAATTGTGTTAAGAGTATTTAATCTATCCCCTCTTCTTATTTCATGAAAAAGTAGCACTATATCAAAATAGTAGAATTAAACACTCGATTGTACCAAAATTGTACTTTCGCCCATAGCTGAGATATCTTAGGGCAGGTCCATAAAATGTAGCGGAGATCAGCCCGGCCAAAAGCACAATGTTCACAACAGTAACTTTTATCAGGATAGAACTTGGCCAAACGGGCCGGCGAAAGATAAGAATTATTTAATAACTTTAAATGGGATTCTTTCCAAGTAACCGGTACAATAAGTTTGGCGACTCCCGCCAGACTATCACTGACCTTCTCAAAATCTATAGACATTATATATGGATGCCAGGGGTTAATTATTTTATCCTCCATCAGTATACCTTGCTTAGTAATAGATCAGAGAAATTGAAGAGTCACCTAAGATAAATCTTCTAATGCAACCCTTAATCTCAGTCCAATCACTCCCTCTACCTGCCTGCCAGTCTTGAGCATTAACAAAATGCCGGACCTGAAAATATGCGAACCACTGCCACCTAGAAAGAGAAAATTGTTCCCTAACAGTAGTGCTGGTGTTTACTATCCCTTTATTTTATATGTACACATATAGACATACAAATACATCTTTAGCGCTGTATATGTAGGTGTTTCTAACAACCAAGTTCTCATATCTTTGAGCTTTTATAACTTTTTTGTGCAATATATATTTTTTTAAAATCGTTTTTATTAGACAATGTTAATATGAGTGTAACTGTACTTTGTAATGTATTTTTGAAGTGTTTTGTGAAACGTTTTTGTTTCGGAAAAGAGTGAACCACAGCTCTGAGATCGCTGTAAGGATTGAAGTGTAAATGGCAATTGCGCTAGGGCAATCGTCATTTTGCTCCACTTATATCAGCAAAATGAAAACAGCTTGCAAAAACACGATTACGCTGGAGCAAAACCGTTTGCGCCTCACTTGTAATCTAGCCCAAAGTGTTTTATTTCTTTTTAAACATAATGGAAAACAATAAAGCATCTCAGATTACCATTTTAAAAAGCAATGTCTGTGTGTGTGTGTAGGTATGTGTGTAGTCAAGTGTATGTGTGTGTGTAGGTATGTGTGTAGGCAACTGTATGTGTGTGTGTAGGTATGTGTGCAGGCAAGTGTATGTGTGTGTGTAGCTATGTGTGTAGGCAAGTGTATGTGTGTGTGTAGGTATGTGTGTAGGCAAGTGTATGTGTGTTTGTAGGTATGTGTGTAGACAAGTGTATGTGTGTGTGTAGGTATGTGTGTAGGCAAGTGTATGTGTGTGTGTAGGTATGTGTGTAGGCAAGTGTATGTGTGTGTGTAGGTATGTGTGCAGGCAAGTGTATGTGTGTGTGTAGGTATGTGTGTAGGCAAGTGTATGTGTGTGTGTAGGTATGTGTGTAGGCAAGTGTATGTGTGTGTATAGGTATGTGTGTAGGCAAGTGTATATGTGTGTGTGTAGGTATGTGTGTAGGCAAGTGTATGTGTGTGTGTAGGTATGTGTGTAGGCAAGTGTATGTGTGTGTGTAGGTATGTGTGTAGGCAAGTGTATGTGTGTGTGTAGGTATGTGTGTAGGCAAGTGTATGTGTGTGTGTAGGTATGTGTGTAGGCAAGTGTATGTGTGTGTGTAGGTATGTGTGTAGGCAAGTGTATGTGTGTGTGTAGGTATGTGTGTAGGCAAGTGTATGTGTGTGTGTGTAGGTATGTGTGTAGGCAAGTGTATGTGTGTGTGTAGGTATGTGTGTAGGCAAGTGTATGTGTGTGTGTAGGTATGTGTGTAGGCAAGTGTATGTGTGTGTGTGTAGGTATGTGTGTAGGCAAGTGTATGTGTGTGTGTAGGTATGTGTGCAGGCAAGTGTATGTGTGTGTGTAGGTATGTGTGTAGGCAAGTGTATGTGTGTGTGTAGGTATGTGTGTAGGCAAGTGTATGTGTGTGTGTGTAGGTATGTGTGTAGGCAAGTGTATATGTGTGTGTAGGTATGTGTGTAGGCAAGTGTATGTGTGTGTGTAGGTATGTGTGTAGGCAAGTGTATGTGTGTGTGTAGGTATGTGTGTAGGCAAGTGTATGTGTGTGTGTAGGTATCTGTGTAGGCAAGTGTATGTGTGTGTGTAGGTATGTGTGCAGGCAAGTGTATGTGTGTGTGTAGGTATGTGTGCAGGCAAGTGTATGTGTGTGTGTAGGTATGTGTGTAGGCAAGTGTATGTGTGTGTGTAGGTATGTGTGTAGGCAAGTGTATGTGTGTGTGTAGGTATGTGTGTAGGCAAGTGTATGTGTGTGTGTAGGTATGTGTGTAGGCAAGTGTATGTGTGTGTGGGCGTAAATGTGCATGTGTGTTTAGGATTTAGTGATTGTAATTAAAATCCAAATAATATAGTATATATTTGGATTTGAAAAAAATAAAAACAAGTGTATGTGTGTGTGTAGGTATGTGTGTAGGCAAGTGTATGTGTGTGTGTAGGTATGTGTGTAGGCAAGTGTATATGTGTGTGTAGGTATGTGTGTAGGCAAGTGTATGTGTGTGTGTAGGTATGTGTGTAGGCAAGTGTATGTGTGTGTGTAGGTATGTGTGTAGGCAAGTGTATGTGTGTGTGTAGGTATGTGTGTAGGCAAGTGTATGTGTGTGTGTAGGTATGTGTGTAGGCAAGTGTATGTGTGTGTGTAGGTATGTGTGTAGGCAAGTGTATGTGTGTGTGTAGGTATGTGTGTAGGCAAGTGTATGTGTGTGTGGGCGTAAATGTGCATGTGTGTTTAGGATTTAGTGTTTGTAATTAAAATCCAAATAATATAGTATATATTTGGATTTGAAAAAAATAAAAACAAATACAAATCCCCAACTGTGAAGTAAGCAATTACCTACATATACATGTTTCTATATAAAGGATACAAAATACATTTGTATTAACCATTTCTCTCATTGGCCTTGATTCCAGTCTTGACACTAATCCCACTTAGTAATAATTTTCTTTTCAGTTCTAAGTGCTGAATATTTGAACTAGTTCTAAATGCTTCACTGCACAATTTATGAAGGCCATTTCTACTTTTGACAGACTTCATTGATAACTTTTGCATCTCCTGCATGTTTAACTTTTAATGGCAAAATAGAACAGAAATGGATAGAACATTTTTTCAGCAAAATATACAGAAGCAATCATCAATAATTAAATGTCATAGTACAATTTTATCATAATCTGACTTATTTTTAACCCTATGTAAAGTCATCTATTTATTATGCAAAATTGTCAATAAACACATGAAATAATGGCACATGGCACAGCCTAATAGGCTTGTGCATTTTTTTTGTTACGAATGTATATTCGTAACGAAAATAGGGATATTCATTTCTGAATGAATGTACTAAAACATTTAAAGGGACACTCTAAACCAAATCAAGCTTTCATGATTTAGATAGGGCATGTAATTTTAAACAACTTTCCAATTTACTTTTATCATCAATTTTGCTTTGTTCTTTGGAATTCTTAGTTGAAATCTAAACCTACAAGGTTAATATGCTAATATATTAGACCTTGAAGGTTGCCTCTAATTTGAATGCATTTTAACAGTTTTTCATCACTAGAGGGTGTTAGTTCATGTGAGTCATATAGATAACACGGTGCTCACGCACGTGTAGCTACGTAAGAGTAAGCACTAATTGGCTAAAATGCAAGTTTATCAAAAGAACTAAAATACGGGGGCAGTCTGTAGAGGCTTAGATACAAGATAATCACAGAGGTAAAATGTGTATTAATATAACTGTGTTGATTATGCAAAACTGGGGAATGGGTAACTAAGGGATTGTGTTTTAAAACAATAAAAATTCAGGTGTAGACTGTCCCTTTAAAGAAAACAAATATATACTAAAGAAATTTGTTAGTATACATTTGTTTCCTTTAAATTAACTTTTTAAAGTGAAATACTTACCTAAAGCAGGCAGTTAAACACAGAGGAAAACAACTAACTCACTGACAGAAAACAGATCTGAACCTCCCCTGAGAATCCTGATTGGATAGAAAACATCACATGACAGACGAAGTGAAAATGTCAATCTATTTTCCCGCACTTCCTGGTTTTGTTTTATTGGATAAGAGCTTACTTGCATCATAACAACTGTTATGGAAACGAAAACAAACAAATTCATTGATCAAATATTTGTTCATTGATATTCATTTATAAATTGTCCATGATATATTTTTTTATTGTATCTTAATGAATATCTTGAATAACGAACAAACTAGTGTTTTTTACATTTGTTAAAAATGTATGCACATGACATATACATAGATATATATATAAATCAATGTAAATATTTGCATAGGAAATTAGCACATCTAGGCAAGAATCCCCGCTTGCTTTATCCCCAGAAATAACTCATATAGGCCTAGATTTGGAGTTCGGCGGTAAAAGGGCTGTTAACGCTCCGCGGGCTTTTTTCTGGCCGCACCATAAAATTAACTCTGGTATCGAGAGTTCAAACAAATGCTGCGTTAGGCTCCAAAAAAGGAGCGTAGAGCATTTTTACCGCAAATGCAACTCTCGATACCAGAGTTGCTTACGGACGCGGCCGGCCTCAAAAACGTGCTTGTGCACGATTCTCCCATAGGAAACAATGGGGCTGTTTGAGCTGAAAAAAAACCTAACACCTGCAAAAAAGCAGCGTTCAGCTCCTAACGCAGCCCCATTGTTTCCTATGGGGAAACACTTCCTACGTCTGCACCTAACACCCTAACATGTACCCCGAGTCTAAACACCCCTACCCTTACACTTATTAACCCCTAATCTGCCGCCCCCGCTATCGCTGACCCCTGCATATTTTGTTTAACCCCTAATCTGCCGCTCCGTAAACCGCCGCAACCTACGTTCTCCCTATGTACCCCTAATCTGCTACCCCTAACACCGCCGACCCCTATATTATATTTATTAACCCCTAATCTGCCCCCCACAACGTCGCCGACACCTGCCTACACTTATTAACCCCTAATCTGCCGAGCGGACCTGAGCGCTACTATAATAAAGTTATTAACCCCTAATCCGCCTCACTAACCCTATAATAAATAGTATTAACCCCTAATCTGCCCTCCCTAACATCGCCGACACCTACCTTCAATTATTAACCCCTAATCTTCCGATCGGAGCTCACCGCTATTCTAATAAATGGATTAACCCCTAAAGCTAAGTCTAACCCTAACACTAACACCCCCTAAGTTAAATATAATATTTATCTAACGAAATAAATTAACTCTTATTAAATAACTTATTCCTATTTAAAACTAAATACTTACCTGTAAAATAAACCCTAATATAGCTACAATATAAATTATAATTATATTATAGCTATTTTAGGATTAATATTTATTTTACAGGCAACTTTGTAATTATTTTAACCAGGTACAATAGCTATTAAATAGTTAAGAACTATTTAATAGTTACCTAGTTAAAATAATAACAAATTTACCTGTAAAATAAATCCTAACCTAAGATATAATTAAACCTAACACTACCCTATCAATAAAATAATTAAATAAACTACCTACAATTACCTACAATTAACCTAACACTACACTATCAATAAATTAATTAAACACAATTCCTACAAATAAATACAATTAAATAAACTAGCTAAAGTACAAAAAATAAAAAAGAACTAAGTTACAGAAAATAAAAAAATATTTACAAACATAAGAAAAATATTACAACAATTTTAAACTAATTACACCTACTCTAAGCCCCCTAATAAAATAACAAAGCCCCCCAAAATAAAAAATTCCCTACCCTATTCTAAATTAAAAAAGTTACAAGCTCTTTTACCTTACCAGCCCTGAACAGGGCCCTTTGCGGGGCATGCCCCAAGAATTTCAGCTCTTTTTCCTGTAAAAAAAAACATACAATACCCCCCCCCCCAACATTACAACCCACCACCCACATACCCCTAATCTAACCCAAACCCCCCTTAAATAAACCTAACACTAAGCCCCTGAAGATCTTCCTACCTTGTCTTCACCATCCAGGTATCACCGATCCGTCCTGGCTCCAAGATCTTCATCCAACCCAAGCGGGGGTTGGCGATCCATAATCCGGTCCAGAAGAGGCTCCAAAGTCTTCCTCCTATCCGGCAAGAAGAGGACATCCGGACCGGCAAACATCTTCTCCAAGCGGCATCTTCGATCTTCTTCCATCCGGAGCGAAGCGGCAGGATCCTGAAGACATCCAGCGCGGAACATCCATCCGGACCGACGACTGAACGACGAATGACTGTTCCTTTAAGGGACGTCATCCAAGATGGCGTCCCTCGAATTCCGATTGGCTGATAGGATTCTATCAGCCAATCGGAATTAAGGTAGGAATTTTCTGATTGGCTGATGGAATCAGCCAATCAGAATCAAGTTCAATCCGATTGGCTGATCCAATCAGCCAATCAGATTGAGCTCGCATTCTATTGGCTGATCCGATCAGCCAATAGAATGCGAGCTCAATATGATTGGCTGATTGGATCGGCCAATCGGATTGAACTAGATTCTGATTGGCTGATTCCATCAGCCAATCAGAAAATTCCTACCTTTATTCCGATTGGCTGATAGAATCCTATCAGCCAATCGGAATTCGAGGGATGCCATCTTGGATGACGTCCCTTAAAAGAACAGTCATTCGTCGTTCAGTCGTCGGTCCGGATGGATGTTCCGCGCTGGATGTCTTCAGGATCCTGCCGCTTCGCTCCGGATGGAAGAAGATCGAAGATGCCGCTTGGAGAAGATGTTTGCCGGTCCGGATGTCCTCTTCTTGCCGGATAGTTGGAAGAGTTTGGAGCCTCTTCTGGACCGAATTATGGATCGCCAACCCCCGCTTGGGTTGGATGAAGATCTTGGAGCCAGGACGGATCGGTGATACCTGGATGGTGAAGACAAGGTAGGAAGATCTTCAGGGGCTTAGTGTTAGGTTTATTTAAGGGGGGTTTGGGTTAGATTAGGGGTATGTGGGTGGTGGGTTGTAATGTTGGGGGGGGGTATTGTATGTTTTTTTTTACAGGCAAAAGAGCTGAAATTCTTGGGGCATGCCCCGCAAAGGGCCCTGTTCAGGGCTGGTAAGGTAAAAGAGCTTGTAACTTTTTAAATTTAGAATAGGGTAGGGAATTTTTTATTTTGGGGGGCTTTGTTATTTTATTAGGGGGCTTAGAGTAGGTGTAATTAGTTTAAAATTGTTGTAATATTTTTCTTATGTTTGTAAATATTTTTTTATTTTCTGTAACTTAGTTCTTTTTTATTTTTTGTACTTTAGCTAGTTTATTTAATTGTAGTTATTTGTAGGAATTGTGTTTAATTAATTTATTGATAGTGTAGTGTTAGGTTAATTGTAGGTAATTGTAGGTAGTTTATTTAATTATTTTATTGATAGGGTAGTGTTAGGTTTAATTATATCTTAGGTTAGGATTTATTTTACAGGTAAATTTGTTATTATTTTAACTAGGTAACTATTAAATAGTTCTTAACTATTTAATAGTTATTGTACCTGGTTAAAATAATTACAAAGTTGCCTGTAAAATAAATATTAATCCTAAAATAGCTATAATATAATTATAATTTATATTGTAGCTATATTAGGATTTATTTTACAGGTAAGTATTTAGCTTTAAATAGGAATAAGTTATTTAATAAGAGTTAATTTATTTCGTTAGATGTAAATTATATTTAACTTAGGGGGGTGTTAGTGTTAGGGTTAGACTTAGCTTTAGGGGTTAATACATTTATTAGAATAGCGGTGAGCTCCGGTCGGCAGATTAGGGGTTAATAATTGAAGTTAGGTGTCGGCGATGTTAGGGAGGGCAGATTAGGGGTTAATACTATTTATGATAGGGTTAGTGAGGCGGATTAGGGGTTAATACATTTATTATAGTAGCGCTCAGGTCCGCTCGGCAGATTAGGGGTTAATAAGTGTAGGCAGGTGTCGGCGACGTTGAGGGGGGCAGATTAGTGGTTAATAAATATAAAATAGGGGTCGGCGATGTTAGGGCAGCAGATTAGGGGTACATAGGGATAATGTAGGTGGCGGCGATTTGCGGTCGGAAGATTAGGGGTTAATTATTTTAAGTAGCTGGCGGCGACGTTGTGGGGGGCAGGTTAGGGGTTAATAAATGTAATACAGGGGTCGGCGGGGTTAGGGGCAGCAGATTAGGGGTACATAAGTATAACGTAGGTGGCGGTCGGCAGATTAGGGGTTAAAAATTTTAATCGAGTGGCGGCGGTGTGGGGGGACCTCGGTTTAGGGGTACATAGGTAGTTTATGGGTGTTAGTGTACTTTAGGGTACAGTAGTTAAGAGCTTTATAAACCGGCGTTAGCCAGAAAGCTCTTAACTCCTGCTATTTTCAGGCGGCTGGAATCTTGTCGTTAAAACTCTAACGCTCACTTCAGAAACGACTCTAAATACCAGCGTTAGAAAGATCCCATTGAAAATATAGGCTACGCAAATGGCGTAGGGGGATCTGCGGTATGGAAAAGTCGCGGCTGAAAAGTGAGCGTTAGACCCTTTAATCACTGACTCCAAATACCAGCGTGCGGCCAAAACCAGCGTTAGGAGCCTCTAACGCTAGTTTTGACGGCTACCGCCGAACTCCAAATCTAGGCCATACAATGTTAACAATGTACAAGACAATTCTGGGTAAGCTATGCAAATTAGATATGCAAATTGTCAGTTTTTTTGCTATACAAATATTTACAATGATTTAATTTTGAGACATGGAGGATTTTAATTTCAGTTTTTTATCTCCCCAAATAATGTTAATGAATTTATATATATATATATATATATATATATATATATATATATATATATATATATATATATATATATATATATATATATAAACATACAAACTCATCCCTGACGAAGTGCCGTTTAGCGGCAGGAAACGCGTCGGATGTGGCTGTGAGGTGTGTGTGGAGTGGTGTTCACCTGTTTGTTTATTTGAATAAATCTACTGCAATGATTTAATGCTCTGTCTCTCACAAGACTTTTATTTCTACATATGGTGGATATATATATATATATATATATATATATATATATATATATATATATATATATATATATATAAAAATACAAAACGTTCTTTGTACATGCACTCTCACCACCGTACATTAACTGCCAGGGTGCTGTCAAGGAGTATGTAGCAGCAATCAAATCAAAGCACTCACTGGTCTTCTGACATCAAAAGTGAAGAAATTTTATTAAGTGACGTTTCGGGACCTTTAGTGTCCCTTCTTCTGACAAACACAAAGTGCAAATGAACAGACTTATAAAGGCCTAACAATCAAACAAACTCCAATCACTGGAGGACGTGTGCAAAACTGGACTAAACCATTATAGATGCTTAGAGTTATTTTTTCACAAAAAATGATGACCATAAACTTTAGTGTATATATAGTGAAAATTGAACATCAAGTACTATGTGATACTCTTAATATGAACAGATATATGTGGCAAAATAGTGAAAAAGCACTGATCATATTCCTTAATTCACGTCCTAAACCGTTACATTCATTACATAGACACCAAATCCTACCGCCCCTCACTCCTGATAGGTCAAACAATCACTGTTGCCATGGTAGCAATAATAGCTACAGCCTACAGAACGTAATAATTAATAGCTCCAGATCATATCAGGGATCAGTCACATATACAAAACATCCTTTCATCTGACCTGGCACTCTGTACATGTCTGACATCCGATTGTCACTGGAGTAAACCATATAATCAGAACAACTGAAAAAAACAGAACCATCTATTGACAACTCCACTTGTCATACAACATATCCTCTGACATTGCTTCATTTTAACTACAACCGTAAACAACAGATCCACACATAGAGAGCTCAACGCTCTACTCCTACGCATCTGCTCAATTCAAAAAGGCATGAAACCATAACACACAGCTAAATCAACAGTCACAATCACCAATAAACATATAAAGAAAGGCTCATCATGTGTTTCTTTAGGAAGATAATGCACCGGACTCAAACAAAAGTAAAATAATGCACTCTGCCGTATTCAACTGTTAGTGCTATAAAGACTATATATGTGATAAACACAAAATATTTTAAGCTGGCAATAGTATACCACCAAGTGAATAGTGACCACTGTGTTCACTAAATATGGTATTAGTGATAACAGTCTCCAGGCAACATCCACGCAACTACTGATTCCAAATAAATGGAATAATTTAATAATTTTAAATAAATCTTCAGTTAGTGCTCAAAAATTACAAATTTCCAGAGGGATAAACATGGCTCAAAACAAATTTATATAAAAAATAATGCTCACTAAGCTAACATGAGACCACCCAAGTCTCTTAACTATTAATCTAACCTTATGGCAGCATTTAACATTTCCAACCTAATAAGGTAATATACTTACACTGCAGTCAAATATAAAAATAAAAAATGGCTTGACCACATACCAAGCCAAGTCTACACTTTAGGGATCAATACCTTAAAGGACATATGCCGGCTTAAGGACAAGGTTATCAGATCAGGCTCAAATGATAATGTGTCTATGATAACTGTATTAGAAGTGCACTATGTGTATCTAAAAATAAGATAAAATCTCAATGTAACAATTGCAAATTAAAAACAAATATACCTATCCTTGCTTCAAAAATGGCACAGGTTCAATCACATTATAATGAACCCCAAATGCATATCCAAAATAAGAGACCCATGATAATAGGGGTTAAGCTAATGTCCTAGTTGTCAAGGGCAGTGTGAAAATAAAATAAATAATTTCTAAATCCGTGATGGGATCATGTACTCTCATCATAACTAGAATCAGATCCAGACTCTCATCATGATAACTCAGGTTATCAGGATCAGTCATCCCAGAAAGGCATCCCACCCAGAGTGTACATTCAGGCCTCTGGGTGCTAAAGTCCCCAACTCATGTATCCAGCGGGCCTCTTTTTGGAGCAAAATCTTTGCCCTGTTTCCACCTCGTCTAAGACTTGGTACATGGTCAATTAGATGGAAACTTAGATCAGTTACTGAGTGTACATTCTCAAGAAAATGTCGGGCCACAGGTTGATCGAATTTTCCATTCTTTAGGCCAGATCTTATGCTGGACCGATGGTTGGCCATCCTCGTCCTGGCATCATCAGTTGATTTTCCAATATAAAACATCCCACACGGGCAATTAAGGAGATATATGATGTAAGTAGTAGTACAAGTCAGGAAAAAATTAATCCTATACTTCTTCCTCCTCTCAGGATGTTGGAAAGTATTCCCAATGTGCATGCTGTTGCAGGTGACGCAACTTAGGCATTTGTAGCAGCCATTCCTTTTCTTCAGCCACAGTTGTTTATCTGACAATGGTGAAACATCAGTTTTTATGAGGGAATCCCTTAGACTTCTACCTCTCCGATAGGCAAAACGTGGTGTCCCCCATTGTGTGAATGGTAGAGTGCTGTCAGATTCTATCAGCTTCCACTCATCTTTAATTGCTCTCATGATCCGATATTGATAAGGGGAATAGGTCGTCACAAAAGTAAATTGTTCCTTGTTGTTTTGTTCAACTACATTCCTTTCCATTTCACCATGAGTCACCTGGTTACACATAGCCACAAGTTGCTTTCTGTTGTACCCCCATTGTACAAATCTCTCAATCATCTCAGCCATTTGGGTATGGCACAATTCAAGGTCAGTATTATTCTGTCTTACTCTCTGCTATTGAGCCTTAGGTATATTCCTGATGAGGGACGGTTGGTGACAACTCTTCGCATGTAGAATAGTGTTTCGGTCAGTGCTCTTCCTATAGAGTGTAGTGCCAAGTGACCCTAGATTTTTAAACACCCTTACATCCAAATAGTCCACTGTATTAGTGCTGATCACATGTTGGAACCTGATGGTGCTATCAAGTGTGTTTAGTGTGTGGACCCACTGTTTAAATGACTCCTCATCTCCTCATCATCCTGCCAGATTAAAAACAGATCATCAATATATCTACAATACAATTTTATAGACATATTCTCATACACCTTCATTCGTGAGGTTTCATAATCTGACATGAACAAATTCACCAGTGATGGTGCCACATTGGACCCCATCGCTGTGCCTGCAATTTGGAGGTAGAATCTGTTGTCAAAACGGAAGTAGTTTCTTTCCAAGCAGATAGTCAGCAGATCAATCAAAACATGTTCTGGTGGGCCAACGTATGGCATATGTCTCAGACCCTTAGCCACTGCTGCTACTCCTGCTGCATGCAGAATTACTGTGTATAAACTCAAGACATCCATAGTGACCAAAAGGTCTGTCTCCTTGATATTCTTCAAGCAGGTAATCTGTTGGATAAACAATTTAGAATCCTGTATATAGGATCTCATTCTCTTAACAAGAGGTTGAAGGAAATGGTCAACAAACATAGCCAAAGGTCGTAGAAGAGATCCACGCACTGAAACGATTGGTCTTCCTGGGGGACTCTTCAGATCCTTATGAATTTTTGGCAGTGTCTACATAATCAGAGTTATGGGGAAATCCCTCTGTAAATACTGATCTTCATGGTCAACAATTACTCCCTGTTTCCATTGTGATATCTTGCTATCGATCTCACTTTTTAATATCATTGTGGGATCCTTACCAACACCTTGTAGGTTACTTCATCTGCAAGTTGACAAGTGATTTCCTTTTTGTAATCTTGTACATTCATCACTACAACCGCCCCACCTTTATCAGCAGGGCATATCACGATTGTTGAATCTTCCCTTAGGGACTTGAGGGCTTGCCTCTCATCTTTGGACAAGTTGTCATATCATCTTCTATTGTCCTAGGTTCTTGAGTTAACCATGTGAGGTATTTAGTATAGGTAATGATTGAGGCATTATTGGACGTAGGATTGAATGTGCCCGCTGTTCTGAAGTACTGATTCAGGCCACTTGTTTCTCCAAAGTGTTCTTTCAGACGCAACAGTCTGCCAAATCTTTGGATATCTACATATGTATTAAAAGTGTTCATCCTGGTGATAGGTACAAACGAAAGTCCTTTATTCAGTAATGACATCTCAGCTGGGATTAACTCTATGGAACTGATGTTAAATACATTGTTCTCTATCTTCTCCGGATCGGAGGTCGGCGGGACATGCCCCCCCCTTCTCATATGTGGCCAGGTCCTCTTCCTAAAAAACGGGTTGCTGGAGTAGAATAAGGCGCCAGTGGTGGTCGTGAGGAGAAATCTTCTTGTGTGTTATTCCATAGTTGATGACCCCTGGATCTGGTCGTTATTCCTGAGAAAGTAGGGGCTTCAGGATCCAAGGAACTTTCAGGCTCTGTGCTCTCACCAGAGCTAGTGTCGACTGTATTGATTGCCTTTTTAGTATGTCGCCTCTCCCTTCTTGGTCTAAATAGTTTTCTCTCTTCGGGTGCCAGCATCCAACAATAGACGCTCTTATGTGTATAGTCTAATCCTACCATCTGTAATTTACTGTTCTTGAAAGAGATTAGCTCTTGCTTGTATGCTTTAACTTGCTGAGCTAGTTTGTCAAGCCAATCACATGTATTATCAGTCCTTAATCTTGTTAGTTGTTCATTCTCAAAGGTCCGTATTTCAATCTTGACCTCCTGTAGTAGACTTCCAGCCTCACGAATCACCAACAGCATTAGATCAAATGAACACTTGTTCATCATTTTGCACCAGTTAGTTCAAAACTCTGCATTTGATCTGCCAATCGTGGGCACATTTCTAATGTGGAAACCTCTGGGTAGCATTCTCTTTTTATGGTATTCTGATAAGTAAGTACCATGGAGGTTAAGGTCAATTTCCCTCTGTTTTAATTTTGCCCATGTGTTATACAAGGATTGATTAGATTCCTCCACCTGCTGCTCCTCTATTGAGCCAAATCTGATGATATCTGCATCTTCATCTGTAAACATGAAGATATCTTCATATTTATCCTCCAACACTGCGCCCCCAATGGCAGTGTTATTCTCTTTCTGTATGAGGTCATCACTGGTCTCCATATTGTGTTATTGCAAGGTCAGTAAAAGCATATGAAATGAAGATACCAGGAAGATACTGTATAGGCTGAATCAGCCCCTTTGTGGGTGCACACTATACCGTGAGGTATATTCACAAAATGTTTTTTGTACATGCACTCTCACCACCGTACATTAACTGCCAGGGTGCTATCAAAGAGTAGGTAGCAGCAATCAAATCAAAGCACTCACTGGTCTTCTGACATCAAAAGTGAAGAAATGTTAAGTGACGTTTCGGGACAACTTGTCCAAAGATGAGAGGCAAGCCCTCAAGTCCCTAAGGGAGGCTTCAACGATTGTGATACGCCCTGCTGATAAAGGTGGGTGGTTGTAGTGATAAATGTACAAGATTACAAAAAGGAAATCACTCGTCAACTTGCAGACGGAGTAACCTACAAGGTTTTGGATAAGGATCCAACAATGATATTAAAACGTGAGATCGATAGCAAGATATCACAATGGAAACAGGAAGGAGTAATTGCTGACCATGAAGCTCGGTATTTACAGAGGGATTTCCCCATAACCCTGATTATGTAGATACTGCCAAAAATTCATAAGGATCTGAAGAGTCCCCCAGGAAGACCAATCGTTTCAGTGCGTGGATCTCTTCTCCAACCTTTGGCTATGTTTGTTGACCATTTCCTTCAACCTCTTGTTAAGAGAATAAGATCCTATATACAGGATTCTACATCGTTTATCCAACAGATTACCTGCTTGAAGAATATCAAGGCGACAGACCTTTTGGTCACTATGGACATCTCAAGTTTATACACGGTAATTCTGCATGCAGCAGGAGTAGCAGCAGTGGCTAAGGGTCTGAGACATATGCCATACGTTGGCCCCAAAGAACATGTTTTGATTGATCTGCTCACTATCTGCTTGGAAAGAAACTACTTCCATTTTGACGACAGATTCTACCTCCAAATTGAAGGCACAGCAATGGGGTCCAATGTGGCCCCATCGTTGGCGAATTTGTTCATGGCAGATTATGAAACCTCACTAATGAAGGTGTATTTGAATATGTCTATAAAATTGTATTGTAGATATATTGATGATCTGTTTTTAATCTGGCTGGATGATGAAGAGTAATTTAAACAGTGGGTCCACACACTAAACACACGTGATAGCACCATCAGGTTCCAACATGTGGTCAGCATGAATACAGTGGACTATTTGGATGTAAGGGTGTTTAAAAATCTAGGGTCACTTGGCACTACACTCTATAGGAAGAGCACTGACCGAAACACTATTCTCCATGTGAAGAGTTGTCACCAACCGTCCCTCATCAGGAATATACCTAAGGCTCAATAGCAGAGAGTAAGATGGAATAATACTGACCCTGAATTGTGCCACACCCAAATGGCTGAGATGACTGAGAGATTTGTACAATGGGGGTACAACAGAAAGCAACTTGTGGCTATGTGTAACCAGGTGACTCATGGTGAAATGGAAAGGAATGTAGTTGAACAAAACAACAAGGAACAACTTACTTTTGTGATGACCTATTCCCCTGATCAATATTGGATCATGAGAGCAATTAAAGATGAGCGGAAGCTGATAGAATCTGACAGCACTCTACCATTCACACAATGGGTACACCACGTCTTGCCTATCGGAGAGGTAGAAGTCTAAGGGATTCCCTCATGAAAACTGATGTTTCACCATTGTCAGATAAACAAATGTGGCTGAAGAAAAGGAATGGCTGCTACAAATTCCTAAGTTGCGTCACCTGCAACAGCATGCATATTGGGAATACTTTCCAACATCCTGAGAGGAGGAAGAAGTATAGGATTATTTTTTTTCCTGACTTGTACTACTACTTACATCATATATCTCCTTTATTGCCCGTGTGGGATATTTTATATTGGAAAATCAACTGATGATGCCAGGACGAGGATGGCCAACCATCGGTCTAGCATAAGATCTGCCATAAAGAGTGGAAAATCCGATCAACCTGTGGCCCAACATTTTCTTGAGAATGGACACTCAGTAACTGATCTAAGGTTCCGTCTAATTGACCATGTACCAAGTCTTAGACGAGGTGGAAACAGGCAAAGATTTTGCTCCAAAAAGAGGCCCGCTGGATCCATGAGTTGGGGACTTTAGCACCCAGAGGCCTGAATGTACACTCTGGGTGGCAAGCCTTTCTGGGATGACTGATCCTGATAACCTGAGTTATCATGATGAGAGTCCGGATCTGATTCTAATTATGATGAGAGTACATGATCCTATTATGGATTTAGAAATTATTTATTTTATCTTCACACTGCCCTTGACAACTAGGATATTAGCTTTACCCCTTTTATCATGGGTCTTTTATTTTGGATATGCATTTGGGGTTCATTATAATGTGATTGAGCCTGTGCCATTTTTGAAGCAAGGATAGGCATATTTGTTTTTAATTTGTATTAGTTACATTGAGATTTTATCTTATTTTTAGATACACGTAGTGCACTTCTAATACAATTATCATAGACACATTATCATTTGAGCCTGATCTGATAACCTTGTCCTTAAGCCGGCATATGTCCTTTAAGGTAGTGATCCCTAAAGTGTAGACTTGGCTTGGTATGTGGTCAAGCCATTTTTATTTTTATATTTGACCGCAGTGTAAGTATATTACCCTATTAGGTTGGAAATGTTAAACGCTGCCATAAGGTTAGATTAATACTTAAGAGATTTGAGTGGTCTCATGTTAGCTTAGTGAGCATTATTTTTTATATAAATATGATTTGAGCCATGTTTATCCCTCTGGCAATTTGTAATTTTTGAGCACTAACTGAATATTTATTCTTCTTATTTCAGTGACATTGTTGTCCTATAATATTTCAGTGATATGACAGTATGACAAGTGGACTACTGTACATGTGGTTTAATTGGAATCAGTAGTTGCGTGGATGTTGCCTGGAGACTATTATCACTAATACCATATTTAGTGAACACAGTGGTCACTATTCACTTGGTGGTATACTATTGCCAGCCTAAGATATTTTGTGTTTATCACATATATAGTCTTTATAGCACTAACAGTTGACTACGGCAGAGTGTATTATGTTACTTTTGTTTGAGCCCAGTGCATTCTCTTCCTAAAGAAACACATGATGAGCCTTTATTTATATGTTTATTGGTGATTGTGACTGTTGATTTAGGTGGTAGCTGTTTCTGATGCCAGTTTTAAGTGAGCTTTAGGTGTGTATGGCTTTTAACCTATGAGTAGAGAAGTGGCTTAAAGGTAACACAGGGGTCATTGCATAACTTGTAGTAACGCAGTATGTTGATTTATATGCTTTTATTAGTGATGTACATTTGTAGGGGCAAAGCAATGTGTTTTCCTAAGGTATCTGGTTCATGTGATGACTTGGTGAGTAGCTTTCATTGAGGACTTGATGTATGTTACGTGAAGTTCCATGGGCGGACGATGTGTTATGGTTTCATGCCTTTTTGAATTGAGCAGATGCGTAGGAGTAGAGCGATGTGCTCTCTATGTGTGGATCTGTTGTTTTCGATTGTAGTTAAAATGAAGCGATGTCAGAGGGCACGTTGTATGACAAGTGGAGTTTGTTGTGAAGGTGGGATGTGAACCAATGATTAGGGAGGTGTGGCCCGGGTAGCCTATCAGTGTGTGAAGTGGGCGGGCGTAGTCTTGCTGCTATGAATTGTCAATAGACAGTTCTGTTTTTTTCAGTTGTTCTGATTATATGGTTTACTCCAGTGACAATCTGATTTCAGACATGTATAGAGTGCCTGGTCAGATGGAGAGATGTAGTGTATATGTGACCGATCCCTGATATGATCTGGAGCCATGAATCATTACGTTCTGTAGCTATTATTGCTACCATGGCAACAGTGATTGTTTGACCTATCAGGAGCGAGGGGCGGTAGGATTCGGTGTCTATGTAATGAATGTAACTGTTGTGGAACACTCCATGTAATTACAGAGGGGACATTTTACAGTTTAGGACGTGAATTAAGGAGTATGATCAGTGCTTTTTCACTATTTTGCCACATATATCTGTTCATATTAAGAGTATCACATAGTACTTGATGTTCACTTTTCACTATATATACACTAAAGTTTATTTTCATCATTTTTTGTGAAAAAATATCTCTAAGCATCTATAATTATTTAGTCTTTCAGTTTTCCAGACGTCCTCCAGTGATTGGAGTTTGTTTGGTGGAGGGATTGTTAGGCCTTTATAAGTCTGTTCATTTGCACTTTGTTGTTACAGAAGCATTAGTTATTTTGTTGTGAAGAGCTTATTTCCCAGCAGCAATGCCTGAACCAGCAAGCCAGCGCCTAAGAAGGGCTCCAAGAAAACTGTAACAAGTTTCATTTCATAAAGAGTTAACTCTTTTTTTTCAGCTTTTAGAAACTATTGTCTAATCACCTCTGGAGCCAGACTGCTAATTGATAAGATGAACTTGTAAACTTGTTATCTTAAGTACTGTAATCCTATTGTGGCCTGTCAAAGGACAGTGCTCTCTATCTAAATGTGTGATGGGGGATTTTGTGCTTCCCCCCCTCTCCCCCTGGGAGTGCCCTGTGTGCATGTAACCTTAATAAAAAGCAGGCTGGGCATCCCAGTCCTGAGTTCTTGTTTGACCCTCAATCGCAGCGTTGACTCGTTTTTGTGGGCAGAAGGGTATCCTAGCTGTACTGCGT
>NC_069503.1:831294021-831410293 GCF_027579735.1 Bombina bombina | reverse complement strand
GAACATTTTAAATTGCAATGTCCCTTTTACTCTATTTATGATTGAGACACATTATAACTGCTTCCTTTTAACTGTAATATCTAATAAACAGGTAATTAACACATGTTATATTAAGTGAATTTCATCATACAATTAGGGGTGACATTCACATAACCTTACAATAGTGTGTGGGCACAGGGATGGGGAAGATAATACAAAGCAGACTACTGACTCTACACTTCAGTATATATGAAACAGCCACACATCTACTGATAAACACACACAGCAGCTGAGTTAATTCAACAAAAAAAATTGGTGACATCCCAAACTTTGCCTCCTGGCTTGCTCCAACTATTGTCCATTCCCAAACAGCCATGGACACACATGACTATGGACTTAATTGTGATCCTAGGGAGCGCTGAAACCAGCTTAAGAGTAAGGATTATAGAATATATAATAATAAAACACCTAACCTGATACTAATATGATACTACTATAATAGGCAATATGTATAATACATGTAAATATAAATTATGAATTATGTGGGAAAAAAATCTTTTCAAAATTGGATAAAATTATATATGAAAAAAATTCTATGTGAAAAAATTCAATTCTATAGAAGATGCCAACAACAAATACTAGAATTGCATATCTATATATAAAAAACTTTATTACAATATAGGTCAACCTATTCAAGACATACAATAATAAATCACAAAATTAAGAAAAAAAAGAAAATTAGTATAAAAAAACTCCTTAAACCAAAAGTTCATGCATAAGAAACAGTTCCCAGGAGTGGACGATTTTTCGGCTTGTTACTATGTGGACCCACGCTCATACAAGGATGCTGTTCTGTGTATAGTTGTAAGAGGAGCGTTCCCAGGACAAAAGAGGCAGTCGCAGCCAATGATGGTATTTCCCCTACGGACAAGGAATCCTCTTAGTAAATGTCAAACAGCAAATAGCAGGGGAAGTTACATCCGTACTTACATAATAATAAGCAGCAACCGGCCTCCAAACTTGAACCAGCAATCTGTGGACACACCTTCCAATAGTAACCAATGGCCACTGGAAACAGTAAACAGGGAAAAACAATTAGATATACTAGGCTAGAAACCCAGTGAATTTTTTGCAGCTTTCTTTTACAGGATATGCATTCTCGCTCCCAAGGCCTGTTTATAATGGCCAATACTGCACAAAAAACACCTAGCAGAGGGTTATTCAGCCACTAGATATCTGCACAAATAAAATACTCCAAAGGTGTAGGAGTTAGTTTAAAATAGAGCAAATAGAGCAACTAGTTTCAAAATGTAATATCTTTTTCAAGCTTGAAAAAGATATTACATTTTGAAACTATTATTTTTCCCCCATGTAATGCTATGGAGAGGCAGGTACAGGAACGCTTCTCTCCATTGCAGTACATGGGTCAAAGGAAAAGCTATGCTGCAGTGCCACCTGTGTTTTGACAATATATTAGCCGCAAATATTGGGACCAATAGGAGGCACCCCTCTTGAAAGTAGTAGTAGTAAAGTAGTAGTAAAGTAGTATTCTACATCTCTTGTGATTCACAAATTGTGTTCAGATACAGCTCATTAACAGGGGGGACAGTAAGTGAGCGTAACCCAATACTGACGGGAAGTCAAAGGGTCAATTCAAATTTAAATCCATAATTTAAAACCCAGAGTTTGAAGTTAAGTGTGCAGTGTCCACATTATTTAAATTAAAGTTTTTGACATTGAATATTGCTAAGCCTCCCTTTTTCATGGTTATTTGATTTAATTAGGTACAAACTCCATATATGTTATGTCTGTTCAGTCAGAGGATGCAGTATCTATTTTTATTTTTCTCTGTGTCTCCATTTATTTAAAGACTGCTGTTAACTTGTAATTCAGAAATCAATTGAAAGCTGTTGCATTGTGTTCTTATTATGTGCTGCTTTTATACAAGTTTATATTAATAAAAAGGAGATCATGATTCATTTAAAAAATATATGTAATTATTGCAGTTAAATGTTTTTTAGAAATAATGCCACTGTAAAGTAACTGGTTAAACACATAGTCAAAGGGAGATATTTAAAATTAAACTTTCATGATTGAGGTAGAGCATGCTATTTTAATAGACTTTTCTAGTTATTTATATTTTGAGAATTAGCATCAACTGTTACTGGCCCCATGTCAGCAAATTAAATTCGTTTTTGAAAGGAACATGAAAGTCATAATTACATTTCCATTATTCAGATAGAAATTGCACAAAAAAATAAATAAATAAACTTTCTATTTTACTTTTATTATTATGTACTTCATTATTTTGGTATCCTTTGGTGTCCTTTGTTGAAGAGCATACCTAAGTGGGATGTGCATGTGCGTTTCTTGAACACCATATTGCAGCAGCAGCTGTGTTGGCAGTATTGATAACTTGTCCTTTGTGTAAAAATTGTATGGTAAATTATTTCTATTTTTACAATACAGTAGTGAGTAGAGAAGAGATTGTGTATCATTCTAATTGCTTAGTAACTGGCACTGTGCCACAGAATTGTGTGAGTGTGTATGTGAGCAGAGTGTGTGTGGGTGTCAGTGAGCAGAGTATGTGTGCTTTATTCTCCATTTCCGATGAGTTGGTGCTTTAGTGCAGTGTTTCTCAACAATGGTCCTCAAGTACCCCCAACAGGCCAGGTTTTCATTATAGCTGAATCAGTGCACAGAAGAAGTAATCAGCTGATCAGTAACTCAGTGGTTACTAACTTGCTCTCACCCATCAACTGATTATGTCACCTGTGCACTGGTTCAGCTATCATTTAAACCTGCCATGTTGGGGGTACTTGCGGACATCTGTACATGTGTTTCTCCGGCGTATCATATCTAGTGCCTCACCAGCCTCTGACCTCACTGCACGTCACTGGTATGTAATACTCAAGCACATCTTGCTCAAACATGGTGTAATAAGCCTTTTCACAGCAGTCATTTTGACATGAAATAATAGGACAAATACAGGTGTTAGCAATGACATTAATTAGGGTTCCATTTTATTTAGGTTTAAGACAGCCAGATTCCTGCTATTGCTCAAGTTTAACAGGAGGTAACGCTAAATGCTTGCCACTTTAGCCTATAGAAGCAGTTTTTTTTTGTTTGATTTTTAATACTTTATACAAATATCCTGTATTTTCTGGTTGTATTCTAATAAAGAGACTGAGAAATAATTATATATGGTCATTATAAAATCGCTAAAGCAACACATCTAATGGTGGCCTAAGACTTTTGCACAGTACTATATATATATATATATATATATATATATATATATATATATATATATATATACTGTATATAAACTTGTATATGTATGTATGGTTTTTATGTGCGCACATATATATGTACACAAACATATATACAAACACACACACACATATATACTGTTAATATAAAAACATATCTATTTAATATATATATATATATATATATATAAACTTGTATATGTATGTATGGTTTTTATGTGCGCACATATATATGTACACAAACATATATACAAACACACACACACATATATACTGTTAATATAAAAACATATCTATTTAATATATATATATATATATATATATACAGTATATATATATACAATATATATATATATATATATATATATATATATATAAGCATTCCTAATTTTTTAGAGCTTGAATGTATTTCTCTTGCACACAATACAGAACTCACCAGTTGTAATAGGAGTGAAGTTACTGCATCCTGCACTATCCATTGAAAGTAATGGGCTAAAATATATCGGCTGCGCTAGCATTCTTTGGCAAAACTATTTAACCATTAACTTGTAATACCAAATTGTGCGCAGTGAACAAGTGTGGTAGCCCTGCATGAAATGTGTCTACTGTTGCTTCCTATGGTCATCTTTTTTTCTTAGATTAAT
Organism: Bombina bombina; assembly: GCF_027579735.1. Classification (NCBI taxonomy): domain Eukaryota; kingdom Metazoa; phylum Chordata; class Amphibia; order Anura; family Bombinatoridae; genus Bombina; species Bombina bombina. The sequence continues at coordinate 831,406,398 of NC_069503.1, read as the reverse complement.
TATTTTCCCTGTTTCTTATTGTTTTTATAGTGCACCTAATAAACTGTTTTGATTTTTGAAGCAACCTTACTGATGACTTTCTATTCAGTACCCACGGTGAGCCGGAAACCTATTGGTTTGTCTGTATTCTTAAAGCAGGGCTGCATTATGGATAGTGCCCCCTGAGCTATCGATAGTGTTAATTTATAAAGTAAGCCATTGTGTACGATAATCTATTTGATATTCAATTCTACTTTATAATTTAAATTTGAAAAGAAACTATTAAAGTAACAAAACAAAAGGTAAACTAGCTATCAGTTAACAAGTTAATATACTCCAGCAGTTGAAATGGATCATTGGGGAGAACATTTTAAATTGCAATGTCCCTTTTACTCTATTTTATGATTGACACATTATAACTGCTTCATTTTAACTGTAATATCTAATAAACAGGTAATTAACACATGTTATATTAAGTGAATTTCATCATACAATTAGGGGTGACATTCACATAACCTTACAATAGTGTGTGGGCACAGGGATGGGGAAGATAATACAAAGCAGACTACTGACTCTACACTTCAGTATATATGAAACAGCCACACTTCTACTGATAAACACACACAGCAACTGAGTTAATTCAACATCAAAAATTGGTGACATCCCAAACTTCTGCAGACCTACGAAAGGAATGAAGGCTCATAGGGTTTTTCAGACTGAAAGATACACCCAGGCCTGAATGGAAGCAAAAAGGGAATTATGCTAAACACTGATGACTAAGAGAATGAAGAATTCCTTTTCACTGACTTTAATTTATTTTACAATTTTTCAAATTATACAAATAACACTTTTATATATATATAAATAAAATGTTTGGTCCTTATTTCCACAGGCAAACCTTCACAATATTTTATTTTTGCAGCACAAACAGCATACTCATCTAGGTGTATACATGTTTATGAGGCTTGTTCATCTGATGTCTTTGTCAAATACCAATGTTCTATAAGATAAACAATCACTCTAAGGTCTTGAATAGAAATCAGCAGACAAAAACTACACTTAACATTTGCAGTTTCCCAATGGAGAGAACAACATATGTATGCATGACAAGAGATAGATGTACAGCCAAATAGAAACATAGCCCTTAGAGAAAAAAATAGTGAGTCATGAACATTCAAAATGCAATTCTTTTTTCTTTGTAATCTCATAAACCAAGAAATGTGTCAATGGATTCAAGTTATTTTTATTTCTTTAAAAACTTTTTTTTATTCATGTAAGATTTGTTATGGCATTTATTTTGTACATTAAGGACTGTTGACTGTTAATGTGTACATGTATATAATACTATGTACACACATATAATACCTGGTCCCAAGCTAAACACAACTCTATGGTGTGTATTCAGGGGTGATACCAACATATACTGTATTCAGCCCTTGCAGACTGCTATTATTGTGTTTCACACATGCCATTTTACCTATAGTACTTTGTATCTGATTTTAATAAATACATTTTTATTAAGTAGGAACCATTTTATCATACTGAAAGTGCTTATATGATAGAGCTTGTGACAGCTCTATCTCATGTAAGTAATTTTCTTATTAAGGCTAAAGCAGTTCCCATTGTTTGTAGTAGCACATGCTGTAAAAACAAAAAAGAGAGCTTATTACCCATGAACTGAACTGTTTTATCAGTTACTATTGAGAGGAATTCCAGATGATTGGAATAGCAAATGTATTACCTCTTCATAAAAAGGACAGTAGGAATGAATCTGGTAACTACAGGCCATTCAGTTTAACTTTAGCAGAAGGGAAATTAATGGAAACTCTATTAAAAGAACGAATCATGAATTACATAAAAATATACAATTTAGAGGACTAAAATCAGCATGATTTTACGTCAGGTAAACCATGTCAGACTTATCTAGTTGACTTATTTTATCATGGGGCCGAATTATCATTGTGCGAGCGGACATGATCCGCATATGCTCTTGGCATTTATCATTGCACCAGCAGTTCTTGTGATTGGCCGCTAGTAGGGGGTGTCAATCAGCCCGATCGTATAGGATCGGGCAGATTAAAGAACGCAGCCTCAGAAGCAGCAGACCAGTTATGGAGCAGTGGTCTTTAGACCTCTTCTTCATAACTGCTGTTTCCGTCGAGCCTGAAGGCTCGCACGGAAACAGGGGCATCAAGCTCCATTTAGAGCTTGATAATTTGGCCCCATAAACTAGTTCATAAACTGTATCTTAATGTACTTCATGTGAGTAATATTCTATCTGAAATCTATAATGAGATCCTTCTGCAATATTGCATCATGTATTTTTCACTTTCGTTTGGAGGTCATCAACATTATATCAACTTTCCTAAATACCTTCTGAATATATATATATATATATATATATATATATATATATATATATATATATATATATATATATATATATATATATATATATGTACATTTATATACTTAAGGGACATATCCATTTAAAGATATTTATTTATTACTATTAATGTTCCGAGTAATGTATATATTTATAAAGCTAATACTTAATAAAATAGCATTTTTTATTATTTCTAGATTAGGACACATGTACATACATCTAGGCACTTCATTTAATGTCACTAATTTGTTACCATTTACTGGGCATTTAGAACAAGAGACAATGATCCTTACTGACAATGGTGACAGGATAATTTTGTACCCGATTATGTGTTGTTATAGTTCCCACTGTTAGGCACTCCTGTTTAGGCACTCCTAATTCTATAGCTTCCCCAGTTATTTAAGCTGATAACAGCCATGCATTTACAAGATAGTATATTTTTGCAAGCTTGCCCCTCTACTGAGGACAAGAAGAGAGATTACTGATGGTAAAGGGGTCTAAACAGGAAAAGCAAAATGAAAATGATGTCTCCTTCCACCAGTTTAACCCCTTCCCTTGATATGTAGCTGATTTTGATGTGTAAAGTTGATATTTTAGTTTTTGAAGTTACGTTCATTAGGTAATATTTAGTTTAGTTTAGTTTAGTGCAGTACTAACAATAAATTATTGCTTATTAAACAATCATTTTAAAAACAGTTAAAATCAGAGCCATTATAGACAGTGGATAATGCATATCACAAAAAAAGAAGCACCTTATCATTGGCCTCAATAACAAACCCAGACAGAACATCCCAATCTCAATAAATTCTTAAATAATTTATAATTGATAGTATAACTGAGAATCAGCTACACAGCACAACTTGTGTCTATCCACTACTTGACTTCTACTCAATGTAATACCACAATTGTGAAGCAGCCTTTTTAAATGATGTCCGGTATGCAAGGCTTCAAATATAACCACTCAGTGTTTGTAATATCTCCAAAAAAGGTAATTTTTATTCAGCCTTGTCCTTTGCAATCCTCATTCTCACTGTAGCCTGGACCAGGTCTAAGGTTTCCTTTTAATTATCCAATTTGTATTTAATTTGAGCAATATGAGTAAAAAATCAGCGTTAAGGCTCATAACGCTGCTGTTTTACTACCGCTGGTATTACAAGTCTTGCAGATTTAGGGGTACCACACCCTTTTTTGTCCTTACCACAAATCAACTTACGCAATTTGCGTATAGTCTTTTTTCAATGGGACTTCCATAGCGCCGGTATTACAATTTTTTTTTTTTAGGTCAAAAAGTGAGCAGTACAGCCTATCTCGCAAGATTCGTAACGCATTCTAAAGTCAGTAGTTAGGAGTTTTACCCTACAAAGCTGTACCATAAAACTCATAACTAAAGTGCTAAAAAGTACACTAACACCCATAAATGACCTATTAACCCCTAAACCGAGGCCCTCCCACATCGCAAACACTAAAATAAAATTATTAAACCCTAATCTGCTGCTCCCCACATCACCACAACTATAATAAACATATTAACCCCTAAACCACCGCACTCCCGCCTCACAAACACTAGTTAAATATTAATAACCCCTAATCTGCCATCCCCAACACCGCCGCCACCTACCTACATTTATTAACCCCTAATCTGCTGCCCCCAATGTCGCCGCCACTATACTAAAGTTATTAACCCCTAAACCTAAGCCTAACCTTGACCCTAACACCCCCTAACTTAAAAAATAATTAAAATAAATCTAAATAAAAATTCCTATCATTAACTAAATAATTCCTATTTAAAACTAAATAACTATAAAATAAACCCTAAGCTAGCTACAATATAACTAATAGTTACATTGTATCTAGCTTAGGTTTTATTTTTATTTTACAGGCAAGTTTGTATTTATTTTAACTAGGTAGAATAGTTACTAAATAGTTATACTTACACTAACACCTAACACTACACTACAATTAAATAAATTACCTAAATTAAATAAATTAACTACATTAAATAGAATTATCTAAATTACAAAAAAACAAACACTAAATTACACAAAATAAAAAACAAATTACAAGATATTTAAACTAATTACACCTAATCTAATAGCCCTATCAAAATAAAAAAGCCCACCCAAAATAAAAAAAACATAGCCTAAACTAAACTACCAATAGCCCTTAAAAGGGCCTTTTGCTGGGCATTGCCCCAAAGAAATCAGCTCTTTTACCTGTAAAAAAATACAAACAACTCCCCCAACAGTAAACCCCACCACCCACACAACCAACAGCCCCAAATAAAACCCTAACTAAAAAAAACCTAAGCTCCCCATTGCCCTGAAAAAAGCATTTGTATGGGCATTTCCCTTAATAGGGCATTTAGCTCTATTGCGACCCAAACCCTAACCTAAAAATAAAACCCACCCAATAAACCCTTAAAAAAACCTAACACTAACACCAGTTTTGAAGATCCGACATCCATCCTCAATGAAGCCGGGAGAAGTCCTCAACCTGTAATACCAGCGCTGTAGGAAAGTGAGCGGTGACAATAACGTGCAAATTAGCACCGCACCCCTCACTCGTAATCTGGCCGATAGTTAATCTTAGACTTGCTATAAAAATAGTAAATATAAGAAGGAACACTGGAATAGACCACAAATGATAGTAAGGAAGAAGAATGAAAGGGATCCATTTAAATATCTTAAAGGTAGAAAACTCTGGATCGCTGATGACAGTAGGATATTTGGGGGCTTTTGTAACATGTATGACTGTGGGAGCTAAATTAGGGAAGGGATGGGTTGCTGCAGGTTCATGTCCTAATTTAAAGTTAGTTGTGGTTGGGAAATTGGGCTGTAGTTATGCTTCATTGAGGTGCTGAGGTTGTTTTCTATGTTACTGGCAACGAAAGGGTAAATCCATGGGGTGTATTAGTGAAAAACAAGATTGTGTAACTCACCAGTATATTATTTAATTTATCAAGCAATGTGTTATAAAGTTCTTAATTTTTACTGTACTGTAATTTGAATTAATTATGGGAACATGTATAGATTATAATACTATATTCACAAAGATTTAAAAATATATTATACTCATTATTTGTATATATATTTTTATATATCTTTCATGCCTGACATATGTTTCTGAACTATTGCAATAACCATTGCAACAAGAAGGATTATTAGTATTTCGGAAACTAGCAAATACATCTACAATAAAATCATCTGGGAAGTTAAATTACATTTGTACACTAGACTGATTTCTATACTCTCTTCACATTATTCTAATATTGACAAACTTACCAATTTTTTAATGTTTCACAAATAAAGGTCTCCATCACAATCTATTTTTTTACCCAAAGGTTACTTCTCAATTCAGTGCGATCTCAATAGCAAGATCTACATTTAATTTCTTTCTCGCAAATGGGTTTTTGGAGGCTCAAAAAAAGCCCTATTTACACTATGGGGCAGATTTAATATAGTGCGAGCGGACATGATCCGCTATAGCAGATCATGACTGTAGCACATCGATAAATGCCGACAGCATACGCTGTCAGCATTTATCATTGCACAAGCATTTCTTGTGAAATGCTTGTGCAATGCCGCCCCCTGGACATTCACGGTCATTCGGTCACTAGCAGGGGTTTCAATCAACCCGATCATATCCAAGGTGGTGGACAAGTTAAGGAGCAGAGGTCTTACGACCACTGCTTCTTAATTTCCGCTTCAGGTGGACCTAAAGCGGAGTGGGTCAGAAGCGGCATCCACTGCTTCATAAATCGACCCCTATGTAGCTAAAAACTGCTCAGCGATCAAAATCTGTTTTTGGCTCATGTTTTAACTACTTTTCTAGTCCAGTTGAACTATTTTTCTATCCCAGTTTTGGCAAATGTTTTTCACAGCTATTTCCAAACAGTCTTTAACATTGCACCTATATTAAACACTCTGAAATGGATACTGAGGACATTCTAGAGGTTTACTAATATGTGGAATTGATTAGTGAAAAGAATACAGGAGATCGCATAATCACAGCTTTCAGAGTTAACTATTGCAATTCTATCTGAATGCATCTATTAGGTTATCTAGATGGACAGACTTTGCAATATTTTTCTATTGCTATATGGGCATTTGATACATTCCACAAGGATTCTTTTAAACTATGTTTATTATTAAAGTTTCTTAAAGGCCTGGTTCCACATTGATGAACTGTAAACAAGATAGCGGATACAAGTTTCTATGCAAAAGCCTTCAGACTCGCCAGAAACAGAATTTATGAAGCAGCGGTCTACTGACTGCTGCTCCTTCATTTGTCAGCCTGCTCTGAGGCCGCACACAGAAATCAACCTGATCAAATACAATCGGGTTGATTGACACCCCCTGCTGGTGCAATGATAAATGCAGACAACGTATTTTGTCAACATTTATCAATGTGCGGTAGACATGATACGCTACTTTGTATCATGTCCGCTCGCACATTGATAAATATGCCCCTTAGTCACAAATGCTCATTCTAGAGTACAAGTTAAATAACATATGCACTCTCATGAACGAGTTTGGACTTAACAATATATACACAATATAGCATTGTGATCACTCGAGGAACTTGGCTAAAAATTAACCAGTAGAAAAAAAAACTCAGGAGCCAAAAGCAATAGTATGTGATCAAACCCATTTTATTCCATATCCAAGCAAAACTGTTTGCATAAAACAGAAAACAGTAAAGCTCACAAAGTAAAACTCTAGACATATCACCACATATGCAAGCAGGACTATCAGGTGAAGGTGATCTCCTCTAAACATTATCTAGAGACACTGAACATGCAGCTTCAAAACAACCACAGGCTATTTAACAGCAGATGACACATTTAGTTGAAATATGTTTAATTAGAGCACAGGAGAATTCCCTCTTACCAAGCTTAGAATGTAATCTTCCTGCAAATTTAATCAAAACAGTGACCCATGAGAGCAGTTTACAACAAACAACACATATATCCATCACAGATCTCGACCCCATGGAAATCTATTACTAGGAGGTCTTAAATTCTATTGGCAACTTTAGATGCATGTAATAAAACAAATATGGAATTAACTTCTGTGAAAAGAAAAAATTGAGCCCTTCGCCTTCTTATGGGTCCTGAAGGCTAGAATTTAAAACCCAGCCATAACCAATCTATCGGCTAGATTACTAGTTTTTCTGTAAGAGTGAAAAGGCAGCATTAAGGCTCTTTTTCACTACCGCTGGTATTACGAGTCTTGCAGGTTTAGGGGCACCGCACACTTTTTTGGCCATAATGCAACGTAACTACCGCAGCTTTTAAAAAGTCCTTTTTCAATGGGACTTCCTTTGCGCCGGTATTACGAGTCTGCCTGGGAGGCCAAAAAGTGAACGGTACAGCCTATACCACCAAGATCCATACCGTAAACTGAAAGTCAGTAGTTATAAGTTTTACGTTACAAATCTGTAACATAAAACTCATAACTAAAGTGCTAAAAAGTACACTAACACCCATAAACTACCTATTAAACCCTAAACCGAGGACCTCCTGCATCACAAACACTAAAATAAACTTATTAACCCCTAATCTGCCGCTCCGGACATCGCCACCACTATAAAAACATATTAACCCCTAAACCGTTGCACTCTTGCCTCGCAAACACTAGTTAAATATTATTAACCCCTAATCTGCCGCCCCTAACATCGCCGCCACCTACCTATATTTATTAACCCCTAATCTGCCGCCGTCACTGTACTAAATTTATTAACCCCTAAACCTATGTCTAACCCTAACACCCCCTAATTTAAATATAATTAAAATAAATCTAAATAAAACCTACTATCATTACCTAAATAATTACTATTTAATACTAAATACTTACCAGTAAAATAAACCCTAAGCTAGCTACAATATAACTAATAGTTACATTGTATCTAGCTTAGGGTTTATTTTTATTTCACAGGCAAGTTTGTATTTATTTTAAATAGGTAGAACATTTACTAAATAGTTATTAACTATTTACCAACTACCTAGCTAAAATAAATACACATTTACCTGTAAAATAAAACCTAACCTGCCTTACACTAACACCTAACCTTACACCACAATGAAATAAATTACATAAATTAAATACAATTACCTAAATTACAAAAACTAACAAACACTAAATTGCACAAAATAAAAAAAAAGAAATGATCAGATATTTAAACTAATTACACCTAATCTAATAGCCCTCTAAAAAAAAAAGCCCCCGCAAAATAAAAAAAACCTAGCCTAAACTAAACTACCAATAGCCCTTAAAAGGGCCTTTTGCGGGGCATTGCTCCAAAAAAATCAGCTCTTTTACCTGTAAAAAAAATACTAACAACCCCCCAACAGTAAAACCCACCACCCACACAACTAATCCCCCAAATTAATTCCTAACTAACTTTGGATGGGCATTGCCCTTAAAAGGGCATTTAGCTCTTTTTCAAGTGCCCAAACCCTAATCTAAAAATAAAATCCACCCAATAAACTCTTAGAATAACCTAACACTAACCCCCGAAGATCCACTTACAGTTTTGAAGACCGGACATCCATTTTTGAAGCCGGGAGAAGTCTTCATCCAAGTGGCAAGAAGTCCTCAGTGAAGCAGGGAGAAGTCTTCATCCAAGCCAACAGAAGTGGTCCTCTAGACGGGCAGAAGTCTTCATCCAGACAGCATCTTCTATCTTCATCCATCCGGCACGGAGCTGCTCCATCTTCAAGTCATTGAGCGCGGACCATCCTCTTCAACTGACGTCTTCTTGCAGACTGAAGGTTCCTTTAAATGACGTCATCCAAGATGGGGTCCCTTGAATTCCGATTGGCTGATAGAATTCTATCAGCCAATCGGAATTAAAGGTAAAAAAATCTTATTGGCTGATTCAATCAGCCAATAGGATTGAGCTTCAATTTCTTTTGGCTGATCCAATCAACCAATAGGATTGAGCTTGCATTCTATTTGCTGTTCCAATCAGCCAATAGAATGCAAGCTCAATCCTATTGGCTGATTGGATCAGTCAATAGGATTGAAGCTCAATCCTAATGGCTGATTGCATCAGCCAATAGGATTTTTCCACCTTTAATTCCGAATGGCTGATAGAATTTTTTCAGCCAATCGGAATTCAAGGGACGCCATCTTGGATGACGTCATTTAAAGGAACCTTCATTCTGCAAGAAGACGTCGATTGAAGAGGATGCTCCGCGCCGGATGTCTTGAAGATGGAGCCTCTCCGAGCCAGATGGATGAAGATAAAAGATTTCAGATTTCAGCTGATTTCTTTGGGGCAATGCCCCACAAAAAAAACCTTTTAAGGGCTATTGGTAGTTTAGGCTAGGGTTTTTTTTTTTTTTTGGGGGGGGGGGCTTTTTTATTTTGATAGGGCTATTAGATTAGGTGTAATTAGTTTAAATATCTGATCATTTCTTTTTTTATTTTGTGTAATTTAGTGGGGTTGTTTTGTAATTTAGGTAATTGTATTTAATTTATGTAATGTATTTAATTGTAGTGTAAGGTTAGATGTTAGTGCAAGACAGGTTAGGTTTTATTTTACAGGTAAATTTGTATTCATTTTAGCTAGATAGTTAGTAAATAGTTAATAACTATTAAGAAACTATTCTACCTAGTTAAAATAAATACAAACTTAGCTGTGAAATAAAAATAAAACCTAAGATAGATACAATGTAACTATTAGTTATATTGTAGCTAGCTAAGGGTTTATTTTATATGTAAGTTTTAAATAGGAATTATTTAGGTAATTATAGTAGGTTTTATTTCAATTTCTTTTAATTATATTTAAGTTAGCGGGTGTTAGGGTTAGACTTAGGTTTAGGGGTTAATAAATTTAGTATAGTGGCGGCGACTTTGGGGGAGGCAGATTAAGGGTTAATAAATGTAGGTAGGTGGCAGCGACGTTAGGGGCTGCAGATTAGGGATTAATAATATTTAACTAGTGTTTGTGATGTGGGAATGCAGCGGTTTATGGGTTAACATGTTTATTATAGTGGCGCTGATGTTCAGAGTGGCAGATTAGGGGTTAATAAGTATAATGTAGGCGTTGGCAATGTCGGGGGCAACAGATTAGGTGTTAATAAGTGTAAGATGGTGTTTAGACTCGGGGTTCATGTTAGGGTGTTATGTGTAAACATAAATTTTATTTCCCCATAGGAATCAATGGGGCTGCGTTACTGAGCTTTACGCTGCTTTTTTGCAGGTGTTAGACTTTTTTTGAGCCGGCTCTCCCCATTGATGTCTCTGGGGAAATCATGCACGAGCACGTAAAACCAGCTAACTGCAGCTTTCAGCAGCGCTGGTATTGGAGTGCGGTATAGAGCTCAATTTTGCCCTACGCTCACTTTTTGCCTGTTAACGCCGGGTTTTAATAAACCTGTAATACACTAGCACTGTAGGGAAGTGAGTGGTGACAATAACTTGCAAGTTAGCACCGCATCCCTCATAACGCAAAACTCGTAATCTAGCCGTATATTTTTTATGCACAGTTTAATAGGGGGGGGGGGGTTGCAAGATGGTGTAATGTGTAGATGTATATATATCATTGTTTTTACTTAAATACATATGTATATATTAACAAGAGAGATGTAGAATATTAATACTTCCAAGGAATTCTGCTCATTTAATGGTCTCAAACCATTTTCACATTGTTGTATCTTAAGTTAAACATGCATGCAATCTATGGCTCCCAGGGCATTGAACATTCATTCCTATTCACTCTGCTCCATCACGCAGGAATAGAAGGAAAGAAAAATAAATTCTGACAGTGGGTACACTGCCAGGAAAAGCATACCATCCTTCAGACAATGAACATTTTTAAAGTGTATACAGGAAAACATCAGTTTAAATCCCTCACTGATGCAGCATTTGATACATTCTGGGCATGATGAAGCTGTCATTATCCCATTTGATTTTTACTCTCCAATCCATAGTCAGCCATCTATTTTTCACTACTACGCACTATGCTGCCAGTTTCAACCATTGTCACTCTAACTTGTCCCCTTAAAGGCACTGCCACTTTCATGTCTTTTATTTATCTTAACCCTGTTTTTCTAATGCAGCAAGGTGCACTAATTCAACAAAATAAACCTAAGTGCAACAGGGCCATTCACATTATTAAAGGGATAGGAAAGTCAAAATTAAACTTGCATGATTCAGATAAGTTATGTAATTTTAAGACACTTTTAAATTTACTTCAATTTTCAAATGTTCTTCATTCTCTTGGTGTCCACTGTTAAAAAAGAATATGCACATATACTATATTAGTGGGAGCTAGCTGCTGATTGGTGCTTGCGCACATTTGTCTCCTGAGATTGACAAACTAGTTCAGCTAGCTGCCAGTAGTGCAATGCTGTTCCTCCAGCAAATGATAACAAGAGAATGAAGCAAATTTGATAATAGAAATAAAATGCAAAGTTGCTTAAAATGGTATGTTCTATCCAAATAACGAAATACATTTTGGGGGTTTCCTGTCCTTTTAAGCTGTTTATGTAATTGGTGTCTGTATGAGTATTGTTGTCAAGAATGTAATAAATTCACTGAATCCTAATAAAGTGACATTTAAAAAAAAAAAAAAAAAAAAAAAGAAATCTACTTATTTAAAAGTTTTATTCACATATTTGCAGTATTTGTCTATTTTTGTGTAATGATGGTGTCAGTCACAATTCAACATCTTTAACTAATGATTTTTAACAGGAAATCACTATTTTTGAGTCAATCACAATCCTTTATAAAATTGTATTTACTCTCCACTGAGTAAGGTGGTTGTGCCGCTGAAACGTGTATACTGTAGGTACTTTTAAGTTGTATTGAACTATTCTATTAAACTGAAAACTGAATATTTCTTCATTCTAGAGGAATTTCTATAATGATCTCCAGTGAGTACATTCAGGTAGTGCAGGTTGTATAACTGACGGTATTGCACTATTTTTTGTTCTTTCTTCTTTCTGAGGCACAATGGAATACTGATATATTTGTTCAAACTAGGAAAATCAACCCTACTACTACAAAACAGAATCAGAGGAATGTGTTTGGAGAGACCACGGTTAGCAGCACCTTCCCAATAAAGTATAATGTTTTTTTTATGTTTACACTATTGTTTTAATACAAATAATAGCCAGCAGAGCACAATATTAAGTAAGGTCTAGCAGGATATAGCCAGATAAGGCTAACAAGAGAAGGTATTGGCCATCAAGATATTGGCAGAGCCAGCAGAAAACAAAAGAAAAAGAAAATGGCACATTACAGAGGTAGAAAAGGATAACAAAGTTAAGATCTTATTTTAATAGATGCTTGAGCTGATTTAAAGGGACAGTATACACCAATTTTAATATAACTGCATGTAATAGACACTGCTATAAAGAAGAATATGCATAGATTTTGATCTAAAAATTTAATATAAAACCTTTTAAAATCTTACGTAGAAGCTCCCAGTTTAGCACTATTGATGAGGAAGTCTGGAACACCCACTGAAAGGGGCTGAGGAAGCTAAAAGAGCAGACACTCCACACCCCCCCTTCCCTGCATATGAAAAGACAGATAACATAAACAGGAGACAGCAGGGTCAGTAAACGTGTTTATATATCTGGCACTGTGGGGCTTGGTTAGGAGTCTGAAAATCAGCACATTGTTCTTAAAAAATAATCAAATCTATACATTTTTTAAAAAAAACACTAGCAGATAGGCTATATAAATGGATCATCTACAAAACATTTATGCAATGAAAAATCTAGTTAAAATGTCCCTTTAATGTGACACAAGCAATGTTTAAGAGAAATGAAGCATCACTGGGATTTATGTCCTTGGGGGGTCTAGTTAAACCATAAGCAAAATATTTCAGGTATCTTTCATAAAGATGTTGACCATTCACAGAAATGCAGTCAGGTTTTATGATACAAAGATGTTTAAAAAGAAAATGCTTGGTTCTGGAGAATGTGGTAAACATTTGAACATATTACTTTAACATCTTCCAAGATCGCATGATCTTATTTGTGTTAATTTTAAATATGAGGGATAAAGGCACGGTTTTGTGATAGAGTAACCTTCTTTAAGAATATAAATATATTTTTTATATAAAAATATGTTCCATTCAAACTACTAGACCTATCATAGAAATTGAGTAAACAGAATGGGCTTGATTCTCTGAAGCTCTCTGGTCTCGCAAGGATCTCTAAGACATCTCATCAGTTCTGCATGGTCCCTTAAAGAATTTGAGAATGTGCTTCTGGTCAATATAATTTAGTTACAAGCATCAAGATGGATGTTACATATGACTTCAAGAGACATAAAAGCATATTTTTAAAAAAATAAATCCATTAGAAGCGTAGTAGTAAAATGTATTGATATATCATTATTAATTTCTTTACTGTGCACAGAGCATAGGTACATATTCACCAGGCATCCTTAGTCAAACACTGCATCTAGTTAGAGGGCCTGTGGGGACTTGTATTTATCAACAACGATGCACATTGAGTCATTGCTAATTCTATATATGCTCTCTGAGCAGTAACCAAAACTGAAATGCACTTAAATATAAACGTTAATGGTAGTTCCTTTAATTTGGTTTATTTTATTCTTTTTACAAAATTTCTTAAGTTTCACACATTAGCATATATAATTGTTAATGACCCCATGGGCATATAACATATGACATGTACTGCAATAGATGTGGCAAGTAAAAAAAAAAAGTGTTTGCTCAAAAGGATACTTAGGAATGTACTGATGAAATAATCCTTTAGCTCTTAGAACAAAAACACCACCATCTGCTAATAACAGACAACTGTTATTGACATATTTTGTCTGTGTAGGTGATGGATTATTCTGAAACACCAGGCATAGTTTATAGAGATTTTAATAGATTAGCAAATTCAGATGTATTTCTTTTAGTGTTTTGAATTTTCCCATATGTTATTGTTGATGCAAGGTAGGTGATTTTTGTATATAGATTATGGTTGAGCTATACACTTCCTTATACTGTTTTACTCTATGTTTTTTAAATTGCCACCACAAAGTAAAGTGGCATTATTTTTTAACTAGTTATGTTCTGCAATGAAGCAATATACATTGAATAACCCTAAAAGTCATCTGCAAAAAAAAGACCAAGAAGTGTAAGACATTATTTGTACAAACTCATTGAAATTCAGTGTTTTGAAGCAGTGAAGAGATTAGACTGCTGTTATAGAAGGTGCTATTATTATTTATAGCTTGATTAAATGCAAACTGTCACTGGTTTTCTCTCTTTTGCCTATTTCTGCAAGCTTGACAGCAAATTACCACCTCAAGTATTAAATGTAATTTGGATTTTGACCTGCTTTACTCTATATGACAAATAGTAATCATTTGTCACAGAAAGCCTAACAAGGTATCTAGAATTTAGAGCAGTGTCAAATTAGGGTTTAGTTAGAAATTGTTGTAGAGAATGCATCAGGGGAAAAAAAAAATCATTAAAGTTTGTGGAATGTGTAAGGGATAGTGGATGTATTTTATACAGAAAATGTAAGCAGTTCCTCAATTCAAGAAAATGTGTATTCTATAATTGTATTCATATAATGAGTTTTTGCTATTTTTATTCCCAGCATGATAAATACAGAAAGCTGATGTTAGACTTTACACCTTCGGTGCTTGCAAAAATAGCAATGACATAAGGGTGTTAGAAAAATAACACATTTGCTTCTGGAATTATCACTCAATTTATAGTTTAAAGGCACAGGGCCAGATTACAAGTAGCGCTATCGTAAGCACGAGGAGCGTGAACGCAATTGCAAGATTGTGGTGTTCTTTATGCTCGTATCCATATTAAGCCCTGTTTAAATAACTGCAAATTTGTTTGCGTGAATTTGCAGTAATTTATGCTCCCCATATTTTCTACGGGCGGTATTAAGCAGCAATGTCCATTTGTATTACAAGTTGAAATTAAATGCAATCGCCCAGAAGCAATCACATTTACTTCTCAAACTTTTCAGGTTGCGTAAAAAGTTTGACTGAAGAACAGTTGAAGTAAACTTTACCATTACTTTGGGATGTGAGGGTGTGGCGGTTTAGGGGTTAATAGTGTTGACGGTACTTTGCGGTTGGCTATGTGGCGGTTTAGGGGTTATCAGAGGTTTATAAGAGTAGCGGCCAATCATATCTGCAGGGGGCGGTATTGCACAAGCAGTTCACAAGAACTGCTTGTGTAATGATAAATGTCAACAGCGTATAATGTCAGCAATCATCGATGTGCGGTGGACATGATACACTACATCGTATCATGTCCACTCGCACATTAATAAATTGGCCCCTTCATGTTTATATAATTTTTGTGTAAAAAGAACCTAATTTCAGAAATGTTCAGTATGGGTGGGAAACAATATCAGCTATTTCAAAGGAGAAAATAAAGGGGAAGGCGCTATTTGTAAACAATTTAATACAATCAAGTAGGAAAAATGGATAATTGAAAACACATTAAAAAAGAGAAAATATTAGTGTACACTGTCCCTTTATAGTTATTTGAAATATGATGTTTAGTTCTGAATTCAATCTGTTTTCAAATTTGATATTTTTGTTACAGTCGTACAATTGTGACTTAAAATTATGCTATGCAAGATTACATTTATGTCTATGTAATTTGCACCTGTTTTGAATATAATCAGTACATAATTCAAGAGGAGGAAAACTTTCTAGGGTTATAATTAATTAAAATATAGAAAAATGCTTTATCTAAATTAAAAAGGCTATTGGTTTATATTCCCCACACAAATCCATCATAAAACACACTACAAAAGTTCTGCTTCAGGAAAAGTTTTTGGTGTAAGATAAATAGCACTAAAGGTCTTACTGTTCGGTACGGGTTTATATACAAGTAGCACTGCTCTCTACATCTTTAACCCCTTACTCATGCATGCTTCATTAACCCCCACCCCAATAAGCCGTTAGCCATTTATGTACATATTATCTTTTTTCTTTTTAATGGAAATTGAAATTGTTTAAAGGGACATGTTACCATATGCTAAATCCCTTGAAAACAATGCAGAAAATATGTAAATATCTATAAAATATTACATGAATATCTCTATGCAAAAAAGGAAGATATTTTACTTTACAATTTCCCAGGCACAATCTATTTTCTTCCTCGGTTTAAGCAAAATTACTATGAAATAAGAAGAAAGTGGCCATAACTTATTTCATTTTCTAAAACAGGATTTTAACATGTCTAATACTGTAAATCGGGATACAAATAAGTCAAATTTCGTTTATTCCATTGCAATAAAGTAGCTTAAAAATGTTGATACCGCTGAAAACTTCAATGCAGACAACAAGGTTTGTCCTTGAGCAATTTCTACTACTTTGGATGGCATGAAAAGAATGTTTAGAGCTCTACTTGTAATCCGGCCCTCAATATATTGTATAATCATAGTATTAAGGTAATTTCCCAGTTCCCTCTAGTCATAGGTGCCAACATGTTGAAATCTATCGTTCCTTACTGACATGTGTGCACATGTGCAGCAACACTCCTTCAGATACCTGCAGTGTAATATAGGCTCCATAATAACATCACTCATAATTCAAAGGGGGTGCATATACACACAGGAAAACTAACTCCACACTATCTATTTATCTATTTATCTATCTATCTATCTATCTATCTATCATCTATCACTGCTAAACAAAAAAGTGGCAGCATCTTATGCCTGTTATTTATGTGCCAGATTAAACTATTTTTCATTTACCAAGTTCATTGTGGGTAGTAAAAAATAAATATGTGTCAAAGTAAGAAGCTCACAATCGCAATAACTTAGCTGGCAATAAAATGAACTGAGAATTTGACTTTTTTTTTTAAATCTGGAATTTTTGGATTGCAAAGAAATCAACTCTCCAGAAGATGTTTGAGATTAAGCCAAATTGTTGTGCAGAATGAAATCTTTTGGCTTAAAGTCAAATTGCAACCAATCTGAAGCCTTTTTCTACTACAGGGAGTGCAGAATTATTAGGCAAGTTGTATTTTTGAGGATTAATTTTATTATTGAACAACAACCATGTTCTCAATGAACCCAAAAAACTCATTAATATCAAAGCTGAATAGTTTTGGAAGTAGTTTTTAGTTTGTTTTTAGTTATAGCTATTTTAGGGGGATATCTGTGTGTGCAGGTGACTATTACTGTGCAAAATTATTAGGCAACTTAACAAAAAACAAATATATACCCATTTCAATTATTTATTTTTACCAGTGAAACCAATATAACATCTCAACATTCACAAATATACATTTCTGACATTCAAAAACAAAACAAAAACAAATCAGTGACCAATATAGCCACCTTTCTTTGCAAGGACACTCAAAAGCCCGCCATCCATGGATTCTGTCAGTGTTTTGATCTGTTCACCATCAACATTGCGTGCAGCAGCAACCACAGCCTCCCAGACACTGTTCAGAGAGGTGTACTGTTTTCCCTACTTGTAAATCTCACATTTGATGATGGACCACAGGTTCTCAATGGGGTTCAGATCAGGTGAACAAGGAGGCCATGTCATTAGATTTTCTTCTTTTATACCCTTTCTTGCCAGCCACGCTGTGGAGTACTTGGACGCATGTGATGGAGCATTGTCCTGCATGAAAATCATGTTTTTCTTGAAGGATGCAGACTTCTTCCTGTACCACTGCTTGAAGAAGGTGTCTTCCAGAAACTGGCAGCAGGACTGGGAGTTGAGCTTGACTCCATCCTTAACCCTAAAAGGCCGCACAAGCTCATCTTTGATGATACCAGCCCAAACCAGTACTCCACCTCCACCTTGCTGGCGTCTGAGTCGGACTGGAGCTCTCTGCCCTTTACCAATCCAGCCACGGGCCCATCCATCTGGCCCATCAAGACTCATTCTCATTTCATCAGTCCATAAAACCTTAGAAAAATCAGTCTTGAGATATTTCTTGGCCCAGTCTTGACGTTTCAGCTTGTGTGTCTTGTTCAGTGGTGGTCGTCTTTCAGCCTTTCTTACTTTGGCCATGTCTCTGAGTATTGCACACCTTGTGCTTTTGGGCACTCCAGTGATGTTGCAGCTCTGAAATATGGCCAAACTGGTGGCAAGTGGCATCTTGGCAGCTGCACGCTTGACTTTTCTCAGTTCATGGGCAGTTATTTTGCGCCTTGGTTTTTCCACACGCTTCTTGCGACCCTGTTGACTATTTTGAATGAAACGCTTGATTGTTCGATGATCACGCTTCAGAAGCTTTGCAATTTTAAGAGTGCTGCATCCCTCTGCAAGATATCTCACTATTTTTGACTTTTCTGAGCCTGTCAAGTCCTTCTTTTGACCCATTTTGCCAAAGGAAAGGAAGTTGCCTAATAATTATGCACACCTGATATAGGGTGTTGATGTCATTAGACCACACCCCTTCTCATTACAGAGATGCACATCACCTAATATGCTTAATTGGTAGTAGGCTTTCGAGCCTATACAGCTTGGAGTAAGACAACATGCATAAAGAGGATGATGTGGTCAAAATACTCATTTGCCTAATAATTCTGCACTCCCTGAAGATACATTATTTCATAGTGGATTTAGAATAAACAAAAACTCATTCTCAGCCCTTTAAAAGCAAGTTAGATATTTACTGGACCTCTGACTAATGGGGATCATTTTATCCCATATTAACTATGAATATGCCATCCATTATTCTATTATTCTAATAAATGTTTTTCCAATATACATTTATTTTAAGGTAAGAACAGATCAAAATTCCATTATTTAACTGAATTAATTGTATGCACCTTTACATCATTGATATCCTGTTATTACCATAGTCAAAAATGAGAATGTGCCTTATACTGACGGGTGTCTTCTTAATAAGAAATTATTCATTTTCTACTAATTATGATTTGTTCAGTGGATAATTGCACCATGCTGCTCCTTTTTAAACTGGAAAAAGCCCTTACCTTAACTAGCTCCTATTCTCAGTGACTGGACTGCTGGGTATCATCTATTGATATAGATATGACTGCAGTTATAAACACATAGAAACATAGAAATATAGACATTGACAGCAGATAAGAGCCATAGGCCCAGCAAGTATGCCCGATATTACCTAAAAGTATTAACTTATCTAGTTCGCAAGATACCCTTATGCTTGTCCCAGGCATTTTTATTACTACCTCTTGATGAAGTTTGTTCCATAAATCAATCACCATTTCTGAGCTTCTTTCTGCATTAAGTGTCAGGGTTTTTTCCCTGTTTTGTTTTCCATGTGCTGCTGGCAGCCATTTTACTTACCTCTCTTGCTGACTCTGGTGCATACTGTGTGATGCTGCTCATTTTCTGCACTTCCTTTTATGGCCAGACTGGTGTACATCATCCGTGTGAGACAGGATGCAGTCTCAGAATTGTGATGTCATCACTTATTATTTAAAGGGCCTCTGTGGCTTGTTCCTGACACTAATGTTCTCCTTGGTCCTGATCTCGGCTCGTCTGACTACAAGCTCTGGTTTTGATTCCTGGCTTGTTATTTGACTTGTGGACATTTTATTATTTTTTGCTATTAATAAAAGGTATGATTATTTTGGCACTTCTCATCTCAGTCTGATTCCTGGCACCCTGACACCTGATGTTTCAAATGTGAAACTGCTGGGAAATTGTCTGAAAAAAACATTACTAATCATCCATCCTGTATCAGCTAATAATGTTGAAGATTCAAACTTAGTTTACATATTTCTAATTATTAGCAGAGGTGCATCTGAGTCTTTTTATAACTCTTAGACATAGTAATCTTAATAGGGTTTTCCCCAAACCTTTGCACTAGAACCTGTTTTTAAAATTATCCAATCTGGTTCTATCAAAGAAACATACCTTGATAGGTTTTACCGGTCCACAAACCAGTCCAAATATTTATTTATCTTGATGGTAATGGTAAATTTGTAGACAAACTCTACTGTATGTTCGCCCTGCTCAAAAATACCTTTCAAATTTCTATTTTACCTATAACACCTTTGGGATTACAAATGCAAACTTTCACAGAGGATTCACACAAGTCCTGACTGAAAGATATATCTTTTCTTAAAATCTGGAAAATAATTGAAGAAGGTGCTGTCCCCTTTGAATATTTGCTTGAATATTGTCTAAAATGTAATTTAAATAATTAATAAGCAGTTCATTTCTTTGAATCTTCTTACAAGCAAATATTCACTGAGCTGTATCTAGTATACATTTGGTCTCCTTCCATCTTTCTCACTATAGAGAGATGGGAATAAAAGCCTAGATTGTTTTGTAACTTTTAAAATAAACCTTCACAATCTTGAGTATGTGATTTTATTGCATCAGAGGATCTATTCTACACTTTGGGGTCCCCCATAAGTAACTAACTAGGCAAAAACAAAGTCCAAAAGGAGAAAATGCACTTATCTTTTACTGCATGCAGATCTTTTTTGTGGGCTTTAGAGGTCATCTGAACAGGTTCTTCCATTAACAAACTGATGGGAATGTGCCTTATTGTTGAAGAGAGTATAAGCAGTGAGCTTAATGCATAGTTTATTTGCAGAAAATAAGGATATAATCTACAGCGAATTCAGGAGAAATATGTGTAGATCAGTGCATTTTACTTCCATTAAACAGAGAAGATAAAGACAGAGCAATTTCAAGCCAGGAAAAAGTATCCTCCACAAGCATTGTGAAATGTTAAATGTGGGCAGCACATTGCTGTCCGCTCTCCACAAGGCTGAACAAATGCGGATCATGACAGAGAACCTGAAGATAAATGGAGCCCATAGTTACAAGGTCTATCATGGTTACAATTGATAAAAAAATAATTTTGGAGAGCAAAAATAGTAAATTTATTGATTGTGCTTGATCAATGATAATGTGCTAATATTTGTGTGCTCCACTTGTAATCTAGGCCATTTTTTTAAGGGGCTACTGAAAGGTTGTAAGGAGATATGCAAACATTTGTATTGATTTACTTTTCAGACATGGAGGATTTTAATCTCCGATTTTTATCTCCACCATAATTTTAATGAATTTTGATTTATCCCTGAAATTAGCTTTACCAAAGCAACAACCAGAAATCTATCTCCTACTGATGAGTTCTATAAAGAAAGACACAGGCTGTCTAGTGAGTGGTTTCTGTTTTGCTGCAATAATCATGTTAAGACATCACTGTGTTAAAACTGTATTTGAAGCAAAAAAATGGAGACTTTGCATATCTAATTTGCATATCTTACCCAGAATCCTCTTGTGGATTGGTAACAATGTATGTGGAGTTTTACTGGGGAAACGCAAGAGGGGAACTTGCCTAGATGTGCTAATTTTCTATGCAAAAAATTGTATTGATTTACTTTTGAGACATGGATGATTTTAATCTAAGATTTTTATTTCCACCATAATTTTAATGAATTTTGATTTAACCCTGAAATTAGCTTTACCAAAGCAGCAACCAGAAATCTATCTCCTACTGATGAGTTCTAAAAAGAACGAAACAGGCTGTCTAGTGAGTGGTTTCTGTATTGATGCAATAATCCTGTTAAGGGATTGCTGTGTTATTTGAAGCAAAAAAAAAAAATGAGATTTTGCATATTTGACAACAATGTGACAGCACCACAGATGTTTTATTGGTGATCATTTCTTTGTTTAGATATAGAACCATATAAAGTGACATTTCGGACCTACATGGTCCTTAATCATGCGTAGTTAAAACAGGTGAACACAGCCACTAAAAAAGGCTACCTGAACCAATCAAATCACATATTACTTCCCAATTCAAATTAACTCCTATGTATTCAGGTTAGACTTATCAAAGAATAGTGACATTTAGTAGTATCAGAAGCAAATTAAAAAAAAACTTATAAAAACAAATGCAAATCATAGTGCCTATTCAGACTGTATGGATGGTGAGTGTTTAGAAATTTGATCCACCATACCACCTTTTGTTTTAATATTAGTTCTCTATTCCCCCCTCTCCTGTATTGGGGGAAATGGTCAATGACCTGAAACCGAAGCTGGCTAAAAGTGTGGCCCATTTGTGTAAAATGTGCTGAATCTGGCAAAGTCATGTCTTTGGATTTGATTGAGGTGTTGTGTTGGCTAAACCTATCTCTAATGGCCTGGGTGGTCTCACCAATGTAACACAGCCCACATGGGCATTTCAAAAGATAGATAGCGTAGTCTGTCTGACAGGTATATAGGCCATTAATCTTAAATTGCTTCCTTTTATCATTTTGAGCAAAATATTTACCTTTAATGACAGAATTACATTGAACACAATGCAAACAAGGGTAGCATTCTTTGTTAGGGGTTGTTAAATAGTTAATAGTGGTAGGTTTAGTTGTACCCACATCCGCCCTAACCAGATTATCCCTAAGGTTCTTTACCATACAATATGAGGGCATAGGTGGCAATTTAAATGATAAAACAGAAAACAACAGAGGGGCGCCTCATGTGTAGTATTATCTTGGTGATGACAGAGATATGATTGAATAGCCAAATCGGTACTCACATATTCCACAAGCACAAAGGAGATTTCACCATATTATTTACAGGATTTTATTGGTCTGTATTAAGATCTGTTTGCACTATTTGTTGTAGTTACAAATTGCCTCTAGGGGCCAGTATAGATCACTTTTACCTTTTTTTTATATATATATATATATATATATATATATATATATATATAAAACCTTGTGCGCCCCCTCCACAGTGATTGTATCACATATTAGGCAATTTAAATGATTCTACTTCTGGATTGTATTTTGACAGAAGGTACCAATGCCTTCTTACAACCCTAAAAATATCCTTACTCCTATCACTGTACTCTGTTGAAAACACTGATCTGTTAGTATTATCCTCACTTGTATTTTTATCCTTATTCAGGTCAATAATGTTTTTTTTCAATAATACGCTTAGGGTATCCTCTTTTTTCAAATTTATTACCCATAAATTTCAACCTGTCAGGTAGCTTCTTCTGATCTTTAACAATCCTCTTGGTGTCGAATGAAACACAGTATCTGGATGGAAACTCTCATACCTAAGTAATGTATTCTTATCATTAGGTTTTGTGTAAAGATCAGTAATAACTTTATTCCCCTGCTTATACACCATGGTATCTAGAAAGCTAATTTCATGATATGAATAGGTGAGAGTAAATTTAATGCCTGTCATTGACATATTAAGATTGTCTACAAATTGTAGTAAGGATTCCAATGGACCCCCCCCCATATGCCAAAAATATAATCTATATAGCTAAGCCACAGCTTGCATTCACTATTAAATGAATGGTTACCATAGACATATTTATTTTATAAACCACTCAAATCAGCATATGAGGGGGCCACATTGGAGCCCATAGCTGTACCTCGTTTCTGCATATAATATGTATCTTGAAAAAGAAAATAATTGCAATAAAGCACAAGTCTCAGCAGATCATCCACAAAATCACATTGTAAATGGTTATATATCTTACTATCATCAATAAAACATTTTATATATTGTGACAGAACCCAAGGCAAAGTATTGGAAGGTGTCTATATTCCCCCAAAAGTGCTGCTGTGCAGGGTATGGAATGAAAACCCCAGGGAGAATAGTTGTGTTTGTTAACCACATAAAGAAAATATGTGATCTATTTATGGTCCCTGGGGTGGAGCATTTGGAGAGTAGGGCGGTCCAGTGCTCCACCCCACAGTTTGAAGTCAGCACATCATGTGAGAAAGTCCACTCCAGGAATTCCGTCTCACCCAGCTAACTACTCACCTGCATGTGGTAATTGACAGCAGGTGCTAATAAAAATTCCCAGTCAGGGATTCAGAGTCAGAATGCCAGCAGTAAGGGAAACTGCAACACTCTCAGGAGAGGACTGAGAGGACTTATCTCTAAATGAAAAGTTTGAAAAGTCTGTGCATTTTTCTTTTGTGAAAAGCTACTTAGTGCAGTCAGTTATACCTGTTAGTAAGTGCTCAGTGGAGCAAGCCTCTTTTGTTTTGCTTATGCTTATTTTGCCTGTTTTTGCCAAACCTGTTAATAAACGGACTATATTTTAAAAACACTGATAGTCTGTTAAGGAAACAATACCACACTTACAAAATGGAGGACGGTTTAAAGGCTTTACTACAGGCTATGGCCACACAGCAACAGGCCACTGCCACAGAGCAGCAAGCTACTGCCATCCAGCAAGATAATATTGCAGTACTACAACATCTAGTATTAACACAAAGAGAGGAACAGCAGAACTACAACAACTAGTATTAACACAAAGAGAGGAACAGCAGAATATCACACGTGTCATGCAGCAGGAGATACAAGGCCTATCTGAGAGACTGGGCAGGCTGCAGAAATACCACATAGTTCTAAGACTCTGAGAGTGAGTAACTATTTGCAAAAGATGGTGGCTACAGATGATGTGGAGGCTTACCTGATGGCTTTTGAAAGGACAGCTGAAAGAGAAGGGTGGCCTGTGTCTGAATGGGCAAGCCTCCTTGCGCCATTTCTGAGTGGACAACCTCAGAAGGCATATTATGATTTGGAGCCTAAGCAGGCCAGTGACTAGAAAAAGCTAAAAGCAGAAATCTTAGCCCGCCTGGGAGTAAGGACAGCAGTGAGGGCCCAGCGATATTACTCCTGGACTTATAATCAAGACAAAGCCATGCGGTCACAGATGTTTGACTTGATTTGCTTGCCAGGAAATGGCTACAGTCAGTGATCAATTTAGCTAGTCACATTATTGAACAACTCGTGATGGATCAATTCCTGTGATTCCTCCCTACGGCGGTGGGTCAGCCAGAGTGAACCTAAAACTGCTGATGGTCTTGTTGCCCTGGTGGAACACTATTTGGCTGCAGGTGAGTTTCTACAAATCCCCAAAGAAGAAAGTAGACATGTGCGTCGCTAAAAAAATAAGTTTTGTTTCGTTTTGATTAGTTAAATAAATAATTTCATTTCAGCAAATTAGTTTAGCTAAGTTTTTAAAAAATAAATAGTTTCGGCAAATTAGTTAAGTTAAGTTAATAGTTTTTTCGGATCCGTTCGTTTTTTCGAAACCATTCTTTATTCATATGTATTATTCTATTTTGAAATTTAGAATAGAATAATGCATATGAATGTCGGCACCATACCCCCGCATCGCCGACACTAACTAAACCTATTAACCCCTAAACTGCACCCCCCCCCATCGCCAACACTACCTAAACCTATTAAACTCTAAACCGCACCCCCCACATCACCAACACTAACTAAACCTATTAACCTCTAACCGCCATTCCCAAACATTGCAAACACTAACTAAACCTATTAGCCCCTAAACCACCATTCCCAAACATCGCTGACACTAACTAAACCTATTAATCCCTAAACTGCACCCCCCCCATCGCCAACACTACCTAAACCTATTAAACTCTAAACCGCACCCCCCACATCACCAACACTAACTAAACCTATTAACCTCTAAACTGCCATTCCCAAACATCGCTGACACTAACTAAACCTATTAGCCCCTAAACCACCATTCCCAAACATCGCTGACACTAACTAAACCTATTAATCCCTAAACCGCCGCCCCCCACATCGCAACAACCTAAATTAAACTATATTAACCCCTAAACCTAATACCCCCTAACTTTAAAATAATTAAAATAGACCTAAATTAAAGTTACAATTATTAACTAACTACCTATTTAAAAATAAAAACAAACTTACCTGTGAACTAAAAATAAAACCTAAGTTTGCTACAATATAACCATTAACTAACTACCTAGTTAAAATAAATACAAACTTACCTGTGAAATAAAAAAAAACTAACCTTACACTTAAACCTAACAATACAAAAATAAAAAACCTAACAAAAAAAAAAAAAACACTCCAAAGTAAAAAAACCCTAATCTATAATAAACTATCAAGGGCCCTTAAAAGGGCCTTTTGTAGGCATTGCCCTAAAGTTAACAGCTCTTTTGCAAAAAAAGAAAAACAAACACCCCCTAACATTACAAACCCCCACCCCCCAAACCCACAAAATAAAAATAAACCTAATCTACCCATTGCCCCGAAAAGGGCATTTGTATGGGCATTGCCCTCAAAAGGACATTCAGCTCTTTTTCAGCCTAATCTAAAAAAAAAAAAAATACCAAAAAAAAAAATCAATAACAAAAAATAAAAAAATTATCGAAAATAATAAAAATAATTCCTTTTCTAATACCCCGTTAAAAAAACCCTACCCCAAAATAAAAAAACCCTAATCTATAATAAACTACCAATAGCCCTTATAATTGCCTTTTGTTTGGCATTGCCCTAAAGTTAACAGCTCTTTTGCTAAAAAATAAAAACAAACAAACACCTCTAACATTACAAACCCTTACCCCCCCAACCCACAAAATAAAAAACCTAACTAAAAAAACCTAGTCTACCCATTGCCCTGAAAAAGGCATTTGTATGGGCATTGCACTTAATAGGGCATTCAACTCTTTTTCGGCCCATTAAATACCTAATCTAAAAAAAAAACACCCCAAAAAACAAAAAAAATCGGTACTCACAGTTGCTGAAGTCTGGCAAAAGATCTTCATCCAGGCGGCTCCATCTTCATCCATCGCGGGACCGGCATCTTCTTCATCCCTGTGGAGCGGAGCGGTCAATGCGGAGGTTCAGGTGGAGGTCCATCGGTCCGACGTGGAGGTCCTCTTCATGGGATCATCCGCCACACACTGAGGTTTCAATGCAAGGTACCCCTCTAATATTGGGGGTAGCATTGCATTCGTAATGGCTGAAAATTTTAAATCAGCCAATAGGCATTAGAGCAGCTAATTTGCTCTGAAACAGGGGGCCGGAAAGAGGGAGAAATTACGGGCGAGATTACATATGCGGCGCAGGCTTCAGCACAACTGCTAAAACCCGCGCCGCCCGTAATTTCATCTCGCACATCGGGGAATCACGTAAACCCCACCAGCAGTTCAAAAACAAAAAACCCTATATCCGCAAATCCCCCACATGACAACTAATAATAAAAGTATTAACCCCTAAACTAACCTTACACTTAAAGGGACAGTCTATACCCAGTACAAAATTTTAATAATGTATTAGTGCATACCAGAGAAGCATCCTTCAACTGGTCACACAGCTATAAACTTGTACGAAGTATATAAAATATTTAAATACTTATCGTTTTTTAGACTCCTAAAATGGTCGCTAAGCTCCACCCACTACTGCATATATGTTTTGGTACATTATCTTTTTCCAATCACTGTCGACTCGTAAATAACTTTTCCTGCTCGCACACGCTGATTTTGAACATGCGCAGTTATTCAAGAAAGTGTTACAGGCTAATTATTCCCCAATGCTCTTTCTCCTCATTTTCATTCCGGATATAATTGTGCACTGCTCTGCATAGTGTTATGTTGTATTTTGCGGGGCAGGGTGAAATCAAATACTTGTAGCAGGCATCGCACTCTGAGAATAGCAGCATGAGAGGATCTGTCTGTACACACACAGCACCACTGTATTATAGAAGTGTAGAAGTGCTGTGTTAGAGCAGCGATGTAGAGGTATGTTTTGTGAGGTCTGTGGGGGCATATTTTATTAGTGGGACAACACTGCTGCTTGTAATCTATGCCGGAGTGTGCACATCTTCCTGTCAAAGAGACTTTGAGCCTGTCATAGTGCCTCATCTACTTTCAGTCTGCTGGCTAATTTTTTACTGTATTAAAATGCAGCTCTAACTTTCTCTTCAAGGTGCAGGGGGGACATTTTTTTTCCCACAATAGCACACAGCATTCTCTCTCTGCGTTTAGCATTAAACAAACAAGCATGGATCTTTCAGTCCAGTCCTGTTCCCTGTTCTTAATCTTTAACCCCACCCTCCCTTCCTTTATGACCTCTTTCTAATCAGAAGTAGAAGAGAGGCAGTACTCGGCTCACCAGTGCTTTTGCCGGTATGTGTGTGAAGTGATTTATTTTACATTGGGTGTTAGGGCTTTCAGGAGTACTTCAGAGTCTGTCATTTTTGTTTTCTTAAGGGGTATACTGCTTTCTCTTTTAACCTATGAATAATTATACAGCTAATAAATGCACATAAACTGCAACTTCTGTCTTTATTTTATTGGAGCCAAAAGAAGGGACTCTTAAGCAGAACAAAAATGTCTGTGTGTGTGTGAGACACTGTGTGTGACTGTGTGTGTGAGACTGTGTGTGTTACACTGTGTGTGTGTGTGAGACACTGTGTGTGTGTGACACTGTGTGTGTGTGTGTGTGACACTGTGTGTGTGTGTGTGTGTGTGTGTGTGTGTGAGACACTGTGTGTGTGTGTGTGAGTGACACTGTGTGTGTGACACTGTGTGTGTGTGTGACACGACACTGTGTGTGTGACACGACACTGTGTGTGTTTGACACTGTGTGTGTGTGACACTGTGTGTGTGTGACACTGTGTGTGTAAGAGAGACACTGTGTGTGTGACACGACACTGTGTGTGTTTGACACTGTGTGTGTGTGACACTGTGTGTGTAAGAGAGACACTGTGTGTGTGACACTGTGTGCGTGTGACACTGTGTGCGTGTGACACTGTGTGTGTGTGACACACTGTGTGTGTGTGAGACACTGTGTGAGAGACACTGTGTGTGGAACACTATGTGAGTGAGACACTGTGTGTGTGTGTGTGGAACACTTTATGAGTGGGACACTGTGTGTGTGGAAAACTATGTGAGTGGGACACTGTGTGTGTGTGGAACACTATGTGAGTGGGACACTGCGTGTGTGTATGACATGAAGTATGTATAATAAAATGAGTTAAGGAAACCTATGGGACCTATAAAACTACAAATAAGGTGATAAGCAGTGAGTGACCTTACAGGATACACAAAATGTAATTTAAAAAAAGGGAGGGAATTGCCTGATTTGTATTCATTTTTTAAAAGCTTTGTTTAAACCTCTTATTTAGCCTAATTGAAATATGCTGTGTGTGTTTTTTCTGTTATACACTTTAATTTTACTGCATCATATAGTATATGTTAATATTTTAATAGACAACAGCATTCTAGACTAAATGTGCACTTTACAAAAAAATTATCTTTGTCTACACAGGAAAAAAAGTGCACAGGCCAAAACTGTTCTGCACACTGCTTAAAAAATATTGCTGTTGGGTAAAACTTAATGTGGGGGCACAAGTTTAGTAGCAAAATGTCACTGTGTGTCACAGCCAGTGTGAGTATGTGTGTGTATGTATGTATGTATGTGTGTGTCACAGCCAGTATGAGTATGTGTGTATGTATGTGTGTGTGTCACAGCCAGTGTGAGTATGTATGTATGTGTGTGTGTCACAGCCAGTGTGAGTATGTGTGTATGTATGTGTATGTGTCACAGCTAGTGTGAGTATGTATGTATGTGTGTGTGTCACAGCCAGTGAGAGTATGTGTGTGTATGTGTGTGTGTCACAGCCAGTGTGAGTGTGTATATATGTGTGTGTCACAGCCAGTGCGAGTATGTGTGTGTGTATGTGTGTGTGTGTCACAGCCAGTGTGAGTATGTATGTATGTGTGTGTGTGTCACAGCCAGTGTGAGTATGTGTGTGTATTTCGATCTGACACAGCAGGTCAATTATGAAGATGTACAGCGCAGGCAGCACATGGAAGACACATGAAGCAAAAATCGGTACTCACAGTTGCTGAAGTCTGGCAAAAGATCTTCATCCAGGCGGCTCCATCTTCATCCATCGCGGGACCGGCATCTTCTTCATCCCTGTGGAGCGGAGCGGTCGATGCGGAGGTTCAGGTGGAGGTCCATCGGTCCGACGTGGTGGTCCTCTTCATGGGATCATCCGCCACACACTGAGGTTTCAATGCAAGGTACCCCTCTAATATTGGGGGTAGCATTGCATTCGTAATGGCTGAAAATTTTAAATCAGCCAATAGGCATTAGAGCAGCTAATTTGCTCTGAAACAGGGGGCCGGAAAGAGGGAGAAATTACGGGCGAGATTACATATGCGGCGCAGGCTTCAGCACAACTGCTAAAACCCGCGCCGCCCGTAATTTCATCTCGCACATCGGGGAATCACGTAAACCCCACCAGCAGTTCAAAAAGTGCCGTAAATCGGATAAACTAGCGATGACCAGAAATGTGCATAAATACACATTTCCTGGAGTCGCCAGTGACTTACGGCACTTTAGAAACTGCCGGCGCCAAAGAAAAAAAAAGGTTAAATCTCCAGTAAAAGTCTAACACGCCTCCCAAAAATAAACCTGACACAAAAAACCCTATATCCGCAAATCCCCCACATGACAACTAATAATAAAAGTATTAACCCCTAAACTAACCTTACACTTAAAGGGACAGTCTATACCCAGTACAAAATTTTAATAATGTATTAGTGCATACCAGAGAAGCATCCTTCAACTGGTCACACAGCTATAAACTTGTAAGAAGTATATAAAATATTTAAATACTTATCGTTTTTTAGACTCCTAAAATGGTCGCTAAGCTCCACCCACTACTGCATATATGTTTTGGTACATTATCTTTTTCCAATCACTGTCGACTCGTAAATAACTTTTCCTGCTCGCACACGCTGATTTTGAACATGCGCAGTTATTCAAGAAAGTGTTACAGGCTAATTATTCCCCAATGCTCTTTCTCCTCATTTTCATTCCGGATATAATTGTGCACTGCTCTGCATAGTGTTATGTTGTATTTTGCGGGGCAGGGTGAAATCAAATACTTGTAGCAGGCATCGCACTCTGAGAATAGCAGCATGAGAGGATCTGTCTGTACACACACAGCACCACTGTATTATAGAAGTGTAGAAGTGCTGTGTTAGAGCAGCGATGTAGAGGTATGTTTTGTGAGGTCTGTGGGGGCATATTTTATTAGTGGGACAACACTGCTGCTTGTAATCTATGCCGGAGTGTGCACATCTTCCTGTCAAAGAGACTTTGAGCCTGTCATAGTGCCTCATCTACTTTCAGTCTGCTGGCTAATTTTTTACTGTATTAAAATGCAGCTCTAACTTTCTCTTCAAGGTGCAGGGGGGACATTTTTTTTCCCACAATAGCACACAGCATTCTCTCTCTGCGTTTAGCATTAAACAAACAAGCATGGATCTTTCAGTCCAGTCCTGTTCCCTGTTCTTAATCTTTAACCCCACCCTCCCTTCCTTTATGACCTCTTTCTAATCAGAAGTAGAAGAGAGGCAGTACTCGGCTCACCAGTGCTTTTGCCGGTATGTGTGTGAAGTGATTTATTTTACATTGGGTGTTAGGGCTTTCAGGAGTACTTCAGAGTCTGTCATTTTTGTTTTCTTAAGGGGTATACTGCTTTCTCTTTTAACCTATGAATAATTATACAGCTAATAAATGCACATAAACTGCAACTTCTGTCTTTATTTTATTGGAGCCAAAAGAAGGGACTCTTAAGCAGAACAAAAATGTCTGTGTGTGTGTGAGACACTGTGTGTGACTGTGTGTGTGAGACTGTGTGTGTTACACTGTGTGTGTGTGTGTGTGTGTGTGTGTGAGACACTGTGTGTGTGTGTGACACTGTGTGTGTGTGTGTGTGACACTGTGTGTGTGTGAGAAACTGTGTGTGTGTGTGAGACACTGTGTGTGTGTGTGTGTGAGACACTGTGTGTGTGTGTGTGAGTGACACTGTGTGTGTGACACTGTGTGTGTGTGTGTGACACGACACTGTGTGTGTGACACGACACTGTGTGTGTTTGACACTGTGTGTGTGTGACACTGTGTGTGTGTGACACTGTGTGTGTAAGAGAGACACTGTGTGTGTGACACGACACTGTGTGTGTTTGACACTGTGTGTGTGTGACACTGTGTGTGTAAGAGAGACACTGTGTGTGTGACACTGTGTGCGTGTGACACTGTGTGCGTGTGACACTGTGTGTGTGTGACACACTGTGTGTGTGTGAGACACTGTGTGAGAGACACTGTGTGTGGAACACTATGTGAGTGAGACACTGTGTGTGTGTGTGGAACACTTTATGAGTGGGACACTGTGTGTGTGGAAAACTATGTGAGTGGGACACTGTGTGTGTGTGGAACACTATGTGAGTGGGACACTGCGTGTGTGTATGACATGAAGTATGTATAATAAAATGAGTTAAGGAAACCTATGGGACCTATAAAACTACAAATAAGGTGATAAGCAGTGAGTGACCTTACAGGATACACAAAATGTAATTTAAAAAAAGGGAGGGAATTGCCTGATTTGTATTCATTTTTTAAAAGCTTTGTTTAAACCTCTTATTTAGCCTAATTGAAATATGCTGTGTGTGTTTTTTCTGTTATACACTTTAATTTTACTGCATCATATAGTATATGTTAATATTTTAATAGACAACAGCATTCTAGACTAAATGTGCACTTTACAAAAAAATTATCTTTGTCTACACAGGAAAAAAAGTGCACAGGCCAAAACTGTTCTGCACACTGCTTAAAAAATATTGCTGTTGGGTAAAACTTAATGTGGGGGCACAAGTTTAGTAGCAAAATGTCACTGTGTGTCACAGCCAGTGTGAGTATGTGTGTGTATGTATGTATGTATGTATGTATGTGTGTGTCACAGCCAGTGTGAGTATGTGTGTATGTATGTGTGTGTGTCACAGCCAGTGTGAGTATGTATGTATGTGTGTGTGTCACAGCCAGTGTGAGTATGTGTGTATGTATGTGTATGTGTCACAGCTAGTGTGAGTATGTATGTATGTGTGTGTGTCACAGCCAGTGAGAGTATGTGTGTGTGTATGTGTGTGTGTCACAGCCAGTGTGAGTGTGTATATATGTGTGTGTCACAGCCAGTGCGAGTATGTGTGTTTGTATGTGTGTGTGTGTCACAGCCAGTGTGAGTATGTATGTATGTGTGTGTGTGTCACAGTCAGTGTGAGTATGTGTGTGTATTTCGATCTGACACAGCAGGTCAATTATGAAGATGTACAGCGCAGGCAGCACATGGAAGACACATGAAGCAGTCAGTGGTTTCTGCTTGGTAGCGGTAGTGCCTGGGCGAGTTCTTCAGAGGAGTGCAAACTTTCTGCATATAAGGTAGGCCACAGACTCAGCAGCAGAACCATATACGCCATAGTGTTTAACTGCATACTGTGTTAACATTATGTACAAGGTCTCTCCCTACAGGTGGTCTCCTTAATTTAGCCAGGTTTGTAGCATCCCTGGTTACCTTAAGGGGACCACATGTAGGGAGAGACTGTGTACATAATGTTAATGCATTATGCAGTAATTTATTATAATAAAAACGTCTCCCACAGTTTTTTAGTGTTTACCTAGAGTTTTATATATTGCTATATAAATAGTTAAATATTTATGCCACAATTTACACATCCCAAATGCCTTCACCTTTCTCTAACTATTTTTCTTCCTTCTCTTCTCTCTCCCCTTCTCTTTCTCTACTCTTCCTCTTTCTCCATTCTTTCCATCCTTTATCTCCCTTCTTCCGCTCCTTTTCTCCTCTTCCCTCAATCCTTTCTCTCCCTCCCTTCTCACTAACACAGACACACCTACTCATGCCTTCCTACACTGCATTACTCTGCTCACATAAGCTTTGGAGGCATTTCTGCCTAAAAAGAGAGGCGGACCCTGCAGATCCACATCCATTTTTGTCAGGACCATGCTTCTTGTTGTAATTGTCTATTCTATTTACTATATATATATGTGTGTGTATGTATATATATATATATATATATATATATATATATATGTGTGTGTGTGTATGTATGTATGTGTGTATATCCTATATTTTATAAAAGGCCAGGTATGTTTGTTCTGGGCATCTCTCTGCCGCGTTCTTGCTAAAAGTAGCAAGTGGGGCAGTGCAGAAATAGTCTTGCAGAGGTACAGAAGCAGAGAGGGACACTCTGTATCCCTCTCTGCATCGGGCAGTCGTGGTGCCGATCGTTGGTGGTAAGGGAGGGTTAGGAGGGAGACAAGTCGGCGGCCCATCGCTGGGGGGGGTGGGACCGCTACGCTACAGAAAGAAAAATGTTTAGAGCGGCAGTGAGTGGGAAGGAGGGAGAGTGGGCTCCTATAGTGGAGGGGGGATTAGAGGGTGTGCAATCGATCTGGGAGGGGGAAGGGGATAGGGTAATGGGGGGAGGCAGCTACACTACAGAAAACAAAAATGTTGAGATATAGGGATAGAGGGATATGGATAGAGGGATAGAGCTAGAGAGAGGGGGCAGGAGAGGGTGGGATCGCTGCGCTGCAGAAAAAAATGTTGAGAGCGGCAGGGAGGAGGAATGAGGGAGAGGGGATCCGATTTTTTTTTTATATTCTTTTAATCTCAAAAAACTCAAAGGAGTGACCATGAGGTGTTACCTCAAAAAAATACAAAAAATATCAATGGACAGTAGCTACCATCTCGCAGCACTATACATGTAATCGATAGCTATGCGCACAGAGCAAAATCAGATTGCTACAGCTGGCACAACTATAAACTATGGGCTAGATTACAAGTGGTTATTGCTACCGCAAGTTTGCGGTAGCAATTAGCGATCACAAAATTAACTAGAAATTAGATCTCTGGTTAATTTTTTTAAAAGTGTCCCAAATGCCCTCAAAAATAAATTTAAAATAAAAAACAACTGCACTAGGCAGTTTTTGGGGTCTAAAGTTGGTGGGGTGTAAAAATGGAACTAAAAAGTGCCTTTACATTGTGGTCTATGGGAACTGGGTGTTCCTATAGACCGCAATGTAAATATATATGTATATTTATGTGTATATAGACATATTAACACATAAATATATATGTATATAATCATATACATATATATTTAAAAATGCTTCCCATCGCTGAGGTGCATCAGAATGAGGCTCCCATAGGAGCCTATGGAAGGGCTCACACTCGCATTGTGATTTACTTGTAAGTGCACATTATCGTGCGCTGGTATTACAAAGTGGAGCACTAATCAAGCAATATTAAGTGCTCCACTTGTAATCTGGCCCTACCTAAGGGGGAGGTGTAGAACTTTGTCTCCCTGCAGAGACCGGGAGATCAGGACAACTGTTTTATAATTATTCATAAGTAATGAGGAACTAAAATTCATAAGACTTTATTAACAATAACATAAATCAACAATTGAAGGAAATACATTTTCTTACCAAGAGATTATTAAGATTATTTATATTACAATAATCTCCAGCAGTAGAAAAACTTCAAAATTATAAAGCAAACAGAATGCCACTAGAAAGCTATAATAACTATTGCTAGTTGTAGGAATTGATGTTGGTCCGCCTACAATAAATGTCCCCTACATTTCTGGCTGAGGTTAAAAAAAAAAAAAAACTGCACTGTGCAATTTGAAATCTAACTGAAAAATCTTAAACGTGCACTGCTAAACTGTAATACAAGAAAACAGCTAGCTGGACAAGAAGAAAGCTATGGGTGGAGCTTAGTGGCCATTTCTTTCATGTAATTAACAAGAGTCCATGAGCTAGTGACGTATGGGATATACATTCCTACCAGGAGGGGCAAAGTTTCCCAAACCTTAAAATGCCTATAAATACACCCCTCACCACACCCACAAATCAGTTTTACAAACTTTGCCTCCAAGGGAGGTGGTGAAGTAAGTTTGTGCTAGATTCTACGTTGATATGCGCTCCGCAGCAAGTTGGAGCCCGGTTTTCCTCTCAGCGTGCAGTGAATGTCAGAGGGATGTGAAGAGAGTATTGCCTATTGAATGCAGTGATCTCCTTCTACGGGGTCTATTTCATAAGGTTCTCTGTTATCGGTCGTAGAGATTCATCTCTTACCTCCCTTTTCAGATCGACGATATACTCTTATATTTACCATTTCCTCTACTGATTCTCGTTTCAGTACTGGTTTGGCTTTCTACAAACATGTAGATGAGTGTCCTGGGGTAAGTAAGTCTTATTTTCTGTGACACTCTAAGCTATGGTTGGGCACTTTATTTATAAAGTTCTAAATATATGTATTCAAACATTTATTTGCCTTGACTCAGAATGTTCAACTTTCCTTATTTCCAGACAGTCAGTTTCATATTTGGGATTATGCTTTAAATTATCATATTTTTTCTTACCTCAAAAATTTGACTTTTTTCCCTGTGGGCTGTTAGGCTCGCGGGGGCTGAAAATGCTTCATTTTATTGCGTCATTCTTGGCGCGGACTTTTTTGGCGCAAAAATTCTTTTCCGTTTCCGGCGTCATACGTGTCGCCGGAAGTTGCGTCATTTTTGACGTTATTTTGCGCCAAAAATGTCGGCGTTCCGGATGTGGCGTCATTTTTGGCGCCAAAAGCATTTAGGCGCCAAAAAATATGGGCGTCGCTTTTGTCTCCACATTATTTCAGTCTCTTTTTTCATTTGCTTCTGGTTGCTAGAAGCTTGATGTTTGGCATTTTTTTCCCATTCCTGAAACTGTCTTATAAGGAATTTGATCTATTTTGCTTTATGTTATTTTTTCTCTTACATATTGCAAGATGTCTCACGTTGCATCTGAGCCAGAAGATACTACAGGAAAACCACTGCCTGCTGGATCTACCAAAGCTAAGTGTATCTGCTGTAAACTTTTGGTAGCTATTCCTCCAGCTGTTGTTTGTAATAATTGTCATGACAAACTTGTTAAAGCAGATAATATTTCCTTTAGTGATGTACCATTGCCTGTTGCAGTTCCCTCAACATCTAAGGTGCAGAATGTTCCTGATAACATAAGAGATTTTGTTTCTGAATCCATAAAGAAGGCTTTGTCTGTTATTTCTCCTTCTAGTAAACGTAAAAAGTCTTTTAAATCTTCTCTCTCTACAGATGAATTTTTAAATGAACACCATCATTCTAATTCTTTGGACTCTTCTGGTTCAGAGGATTCTATTTCAGAGATTGATGCTGATAAATCTTCATATTTATTTAAGATGGAATTTATTCGCTCTTTACTTAAAGAAGTACTAATTGCTTTAGAAATAGAGGATTCTAGTCCTCTTGATACTAATTCTATACGTTTGGATAAGGTTTTTAAAGCTCCTGCGGTTATTCCAGAAGTCTTTCCTGTTCCTAATGCTATTTCTGCAGTAATTGCTAAGGAATGGGATAAATTGGGTAATTCATTTACTCCTTCTAAACGTTTTAAGCAATTATATCCTGTTCCGCCTGACAGGTTAGAATTTTGGGACAAAATCCCTAAAGTTGATGGGGCTATTTCTACCCTTGCTAAACGTACTACCATTCCTACGTCAGATGGTACCTCGTTTAAGGATCCTTTAGATAGAAAAATTGAATCTTTTCTAAGAAAAGCTTATCTATGTTCAGGTAATCTTCTTAGACCTGCTATATCTTTGGCTGATGTTGCTGCAGCTTCAACTTTTTGGTTGGAAACTCTAGCGCAACAAGTAACAAATCGTGATTCTCATGATATTATTATTCTTCTCCAGCATGCTAATAATTTCATCTGTGATGCCATTTTTGATATTATTAGAGTTGATGTTAGATTTATGTCTCTGGCTATCTTAGCCAGAAGAGCTTTATGGCTTAAGACCTGGAATGCTGATATGGCTTCTAAATCAACTCTACTTTCCATTTCTTTCCAGGGAAACAAATTATTTGGTTCTCAGTTGGATTCTATTATTTCAACTGTTACTGGTGGGAAAGGAACTTTTTTACCACAGGATAAAAAGTCTAAAGGTAAAAACAGGGCTAACAATCGTTTTCGTTCCTTTCGTTTCAACAAAGAACAAAAGCCTGATCCTTCGTCCTCAGGAGCAGTTCAGTTTGGAAACCATCTCCAGTCTGGAATAAATCCAAGCCTGCTAGAAAGGCAAAGCCTGCTTCTAAGTTCACATGAAGGTACGGCCCTCATTCCAGTTCAGCTGGTAGGGGGCAGGTTACGTTTTTTCAAAGAAATTTGGATCAATTCTGTTCACAATCTTTGGATTCAGAACATTGTTTCAGAAGGGTACAGAATTGGTTTCAAGATGAGACCTCCTGCAAAGAGATTTTTTCTTTCCCATGTCCCAGTAAATCCAGTGAAAGCTCAAGCATTTCTGAATTGTGTTTCAGATCTAGAGTTGGCTGGAGTAATTATGCCAGTTCCAGTTCCGGAACAGGGGATGGGGTTTTATTCAAATCTCTTCATTGTACCAAAGAAGGAGAATTCCTTCAGACCAGTTCTGGATCTAAAATTATTGAATCGTTACGTAAGGATACCAACGTTCAAGATGGTAACTGTAAGGACTATATTGCCTTTTGTTCAGCAAGGGAATTATATGTCCACAATAGATTTACAGGATGCATATCTGCATATTCCGATTCATCCAGATCATTATCAGTTCCTGAGATTCTCTTTTCTAGACAAGCATTACCAATTTGTGGCTCTACCGTTTGGCCTTGCTACAGCTCCAAGAATTTTCACAAAGATTCTCGGTGCCCTTCTGTCTGTAATCAGAGAACAGGGTATTGTGGTATTTCCTTATTTGGACGATATCTTGGTACTTGCTCAGTCTTTACATTTAGCAGAGTCTCATACGAATCAACTTGTGTTGTTTCTTCAAGATCATGGTTGGAGGATCAATTTACCAAAAAGTTCTTTGATTCCTCAAACAAGGGTAACCTTTCTGGGTTTCCAGATAAAGATAGAGTCATGGACTCTGAATCTAACAGACAAGAGACGTCTAAAATTGATTACAGCCTGTCGAAACCTTCAGTCTCAATCATTCCCTTCGGTAGCCTTATGCATGGAAATTCTAGGTCTTATGACTGCTGCATCGGACGCGATCCCCTTTGCTCGTTTTCACATGCGACCTCTTCAGCTCTGTATGCTGAATCAATGGTGCAGGGATTACACGAAGATAAATCAATTAATATCTTTAAAACCGATTGTTCGGCACTCTCTAACGTGGTGGACAGATCACCTTCGTTTAATTCAGGGGGCTTCTTTTGTTCTTCCGACCTGGACTGTAATTTCAACAGATGCAAGTCTCACAGGTTGGGGAGCTGTGTGGGGATCTCTGACGGCACAAGGAGTTTGGGAATCTCAGGAGGTGAGATTACCGATCAATATCTTGGAACTCCGTGCAGTTTTCAGAGCTCTTCAGTTTTGGCCTCTTCTGAAGAGAGAATCGTTCATTTGTTTTCAGACAGACAATGTCACAACTGTGGCATACATCAATCATCAAGGAGGGACTCACAGTCCTCTGGCTATGAAAGAAGTATCTCGAATTTTGGTTTGGGCGGAATCCAGCTCCTGTCTAATCTCTGCGGTTCATATCCCAGGTGTAGACAATTGGGAAGCGGATTATCTCAGTCGCCAAACGTTGCATCCGGGCGAATGGTCTCTTCACCCAGAGGTATTTCTTCAGATTGTTCAAATGTGGGGGCTCCCAGAGATAGATCTGATGGCCTCTCATCTAAACAAGAAACTTCCCAGGTATCTGTCCAGATCCCGGGATCCTCAGGCGGAGGCAGTGGATGCATTATCACTTCCTTGGAAGTATCATCCTGCCTATATCTTTCCGCCTCTAGTTCTTCTTCCAAGAGTAATCTCCAAGATTCTGAGGGAATGCTCGTTTGTTCTGCTAATAGCTCCGGCATGGCCTCACAGGTTTTGGTATGCGGATCTTGTCCGGATGGCATCTTGCCAACCATGGACTCTTCCGTTAAGACCAGACCTTCTGTCACAAGGTCCTTTTTTCCATCCGGATCTGAAATCCTTAAATTTAAAGGTATGGAGATTGAACGCTTGATTCTTGGTCATAGAGGTTTCTCTGACTCCGTGATTAATACTATGTTACAGGCTCGTAAATCTGTATCTCGAGAGATATATTATAGAGTCTGGAAGACTTATATTTCTTGGTGTCTTTCTCATCATTTTTCTTGGCATTCTTTTAGAATACCGAGAATTTTACAGTTTCTTCAGGATGGTTTAGATAAGGGTTTGTCCGCAAGTTCTTTGAAAGGACAAATCTCCGCTCTTTCTGTTCTTTTTCACAGAAAGATTGCTATTCTTCCTGATATTCATTGTTTTGTACAAGGTTTGGTTCGTATAAAACCTGTCATTAAGTCAATTTCTCCTCCTTGGAGTTTGAATTTGGTTCTGGGAGCTCTTCAAGCTCCTCCGTTTGAACCTATGCATTCATTGGACATTAAATTACTTTCTTGGAAAGTTTTGTTCCTTTTGGCCATCTCTTCTGCTAGAAGAGTTTCTGAATTATCTGCTCTTTCGTGTGAGTCTCCTTTTCTGATTTTTCATCAGGATAAGGCGGTGTTGCGAACTTCTTTTGAATTTTTACCTAAAGTTGTGAATTCCAACAACATTAGTAGAGAAATTGTGGTTCCTTCATTATGTCCTAATCCTAAGAATTCTAAGGAGAAATCATTGCATTCTTTGGATGTTGTTAGAGCTTTGAAATATTATGTTGAAGCTACGAAATCTTTCCGTAAGACTTCTAGTCTATTTGTTATCTTTTCCGGTTCTAGGAAAGGCCAGAAAGCTTCTGCCATTTCTTTGGCATCTTGGTTGAAATCTTTAATTCATCTTGCCTATGTTGAGTCGGGTAAAATTCCGCCTCAGAGAATTACAGCTCATTCTACTAGGTCAGTATCTACTTCCTGGGCGTTTAGGAATGAAGCTTCGGTTGACCAGATCTGCAAAGCAGCAACTTGGTCCTCTTTGCATACTTTTACTAAATTCTACCATTTTGATGTATTTTCTTCTTCTGAAGCAGTTTTTGGTAGAAAAGTTCTTCAGGCAGCGGTTTCAGTTTGAATCTTCTGCTTATGTTTTTTGTTAAACTTTTGGGTGTGGATTATTTTCAGCAGGAATTGGCTGTCTTTATTTTATCCCTCCCTCTCTAGTGACTCTTGTGTGGAAAGATCCACATCTTGGGTAGTCATTATCCCATACGTCACTAGCTCATGGACTCTTGTTAATTACATGAAAGAAAACATAATTTATGTAAGAACTTACCTGATAAATTCATTTCTTTCATATTAACAAGAGTCCATGAGGCCCACCCTTTTTTGTGGTGGTTATGATTTTTTTGTATAAAGCACAATTATTCCAATTCCTTATTTTATATGCTTCGCACTTTTTTTCTTATCACCCCACTTCTTGGCTATTCGTTAAACTGATTTGTGGGTGTGGTGAGGGGTGTATTTATAGGCATTTTAAGGTTTGGGAAACTTTGCCCCTCCTGGTAGGAATGTATATCCCATACGTCACTAGCTCATGGACTCTTGTTAATATGAAAGAAATGAATTTATCAGGTAAGTTCTTACATAAATTATGTTTTTCAGTTGCTAACAAACGATTATTATTTAAAAGTTTCATGTGCTTCTTTCAAGCTTATAGATGTGGCACCTGTTTCAAGATGCTTGTGTGATATGTAACAATAAGTAATAAAGACCAAGTATTCAGTGTAGACTGTCTCTTTAAACCTAACAATACAAAAATAAAAAACCTAACAAAAAAAAAAAAAAAACACTCCAAAGTAAAAAAAACCTAATCTATAATAAACTATCAAGGGCCCTTAAAAGGGCCTTTTGTAGGCATTGCCCTAAAGTTAACAGCTCTTTTGCAAAAAAAGAAAAACAAACACCCCCTAACATTACAAACCCCCACCCCCCAAACCCACAAAATAAAAATAAACCTAATCTACCAATTGCCCCGAAAAGGGCATTTGTATGGGCATTGCCCTCAAAAGGACATTCAGCTCTTTTTCAGCCCATTAAAAATAAAAAAATGCCTAATCTAAAAAAAAAAAAAATACCAGAAAAAAAAAATCAATAACAAAAAATAAAAAAATTATCGAAAATAATAAAAATAATTCCTTTTCTAATACCCGTTAAAAAAACCCTACCCCAAAATAAAAAAACCCTAATCTATAATAAACTACCAATAGCCCTTATAATTGCCTTTTGTTTGGCATTGCCCTAAAGTTAACAGCTCTTTTGCTAAAAAATAAAAACAAACAAACACCTCTAACTTCACAAACCCTTACCCCCCCAACCCACAAAATAAAAAACCTAACTAAAAAAACCTAGTCTACCCATTGCCCTGAAAAAGGCATTTGTATGGGCATTGCACTTAATAGGGCATTCAACTCTTTTTCGGCCCATTAAATACCTAATCTAAAAAAAAAACACCCCAAAAAACAAAAAAAAATCGGTACTCACAGTTGCTGAAG
This sequence comes from Bombina bombina, assembly GCF_027579735.1. Taxonomy (NCBI): domain Eukaryota; kingdom Metazoa; phylum Chordata; class Amphibia; order Anura; family Bombinatoridae; genus Bombina; species Bombina bombina. Next base: position 831,363,959 of record NC_069503.1, on the reverse strand, counting down.
TCTGGCAAAAGATCTTCATCCAGGCGGCTCCATCTTCATCCATCGTGGGACCGGCATCTTCTTCATCCCTGTGGAGCGGAGCAGTCGATGAGGAGGTTCAGGTGGAGGTCCATCGGTCCGACGTGGAGGTCCTCTTCATGGGATCATCCGCCACACACTGAGGTTTCAATGCAAGGTACCCCTCTAATATTGGGGGTAGCATTGCATTCGTAATGGCTGAAAATTTTAAATCAGCCAATAGGCATTAGAGCAGCTAATTTGCTCTGAAACAGGGGGCCGGAAAGAGGGAGAAATTACGGGCGAGATTACATATGCGGCGCAGGCTTCAGCACAACTGCTAAAACCCGCGCCGCCCGTAATTTCATCTCGCACATCGGGGAATCACGTAAACCCCACCAGCAGTTCAAAAAGTGCCGTAAATCGGATAAACTAGCGATGACCAGAAATGTGCATAAATACACATTTCCTGGAGTCGCCAGTGACTTACGGCACTTTAGAAACTGCCGGCGCCAAAGAAAAAAAAAGGTTAAATCTCCAGTAAAAGTCTAACACGCCTCCCAAAAATAAACCTGACACAAAAAACCCTATATCCGCAAATCCCCCACATGACAACTAATAATAAAAGTATTAACCCCTAAACTGACAACCCCCCACAACGCAATTTTCCTAATTAAACTATTAAACCCTAATCCGCCATTCACCGACATCGCAATCTACCTAATAAAAGTATTAACCCCTAAATCCGCTAACCCCAACATTGCAAACTACCTAATAAATGTATTAACTCCTAAACTGCCAAACCCCCACATCGAAATTAATCCAATAACGCCTAAACCGCCAACCCCCCAAAATGCAAATAACTAATTTAATTACTAAGCCCCCTAACCTAACAACCCTAAATCAAACCTAATTACATAAAATACTAAATTACAATTAAAATTAAAAATCCTAACAGTACTTAAAAAAAAACTAAGATTAAATTAATCTAAAATTATAAAAAATAAAAAAGTCTAACATCACAAAAAATAATAAACCAAATTTTAATAAATTTAAACCTTAATTTAAAAATTAAACCTAATCCCTATGAAAATAAAAATGCCCCCCCCCAAAATAAAAACACCCCTTAATCTAAACTAAACATTTTGTAGGGCATTGCCCTAAGTTAAACAGCTCTTTTACATTTTAAAAAACTAAGATCCCCCTTAGAACACTAAAAAACCTAAGCTACCCATTGCTCCTAAAAGATCATTTGTATGGGCATTGCCCTTAAAAGGGCATTCAGCTCTTTTACCGCCAAATAAAATCCCTAATCTAAAAATAAATAAAAAATAATAATAAAAAAGCCTAAATCTAACCCCCAGATAGGTACTCACCTTTCCTTAAGTCCTGCGGTGAAGACTTCTTCCAAGTGGTGACCTCTTCTATATTCATCCAGGACCGCGGAACTGAAGACTGGTGACCGCAGAACTTAAAACTGGCGACCGTGGAAATGAAGACTGGCGACCGCGGAGCCATGGAGCGTGGAGGATCCTCTTCATATGATCACTGCCGTACACTGAATATTGAATGCAAGTTACGAGTTTAAATATGGCGTACCTTGCATTCCTATTGGCTGATTCGAATCTTCAAATTCAAATTAACCAATAGGATGAGATCTACTGAAATCCTATTGGCTGATTTTAACAGTAAAAGAGCTGAATGCCCTTATAATGGCAATGCCCATACAAATGCCCTTTTAGGGGCAATGGGCAGTTTAGGATTTTTTAGTGTTAGTTTTTTTTTTTGGGGGGGGTGGGTGGAGGTTTTACTGTTATAGCAAACTTGTTTTTTTAAAATGTAAAAGAGCTGTTTAAATTAACGCAAAGCACTACAAAAGGCCCTTTCAAGGGCCATTGGTGGTTTAGTGTTTTTATATCGGGGGGCTTTTTTTATTTTCATAGGGATTAGGTTTAATTTTTTTTTTTGAGAATTTGGTTTATTATTTTCTTTAATGTTAGACCTTTTTATTTTTTGTAATTTTAGATTAAGTTAAACTTATTTTTTTATTTTTTAAGTAATGTTAAGTTTTTTATTTTAATTGTAATTTAGTATTTTTTAATTTTAAGTAATTAGGGTTCATTAGGGGGTATTAGGTTAGGGGGCTTAGTAATATACGCCTAGATTACGAGTCTTGCGTTAGCCTTAAAAAGCAGTGTTGAGGGGTCCCAACGCTGCTTTTTAACGCACGCTGGTATTACGATGTCTGGCAGGTACAGGTGTACCGCTCACTTTTTTTCCGCGATTTTAGCATACCGCAAATCCACTTACGTCAATTGCGTATCCTATCTTTTCAATGGGATTTTCCTAACGCCGGTATTACGATTGCTTGAAAAAGTGAGCGGTACACCCGCTCCTGTCAAGACTCCTACCGCATTTAAAAGTCAGTAGTTAAGAGTTTTATGGGCTAACGCCGTAACAAACAACTCTTAACTAAAGTGCTAAAAAGTACACTAACACCCATAAACTACCTATTAACCCCTAAACCGAGCCCCCCACATCGCAAACACTTAAAGTTTAAATCCCTAATCTGCCGACTGGACATCGCAGCCACTTAAATAAATGTATTAACCACTAAGCCCCCACACTCCCGCCTCGCAAACACTAGTTAAATATTATTAACCCCTAATCTGCCATCCCTAACATCGCCGACACCTACTTACATTTCTTAACCCCTAATCTGCTTCCACCAACTTCGCCGCCACTATACTAAATTTATTAACCCCTAAACCTAAGTCTAACCCTAACCCTAACACCCCCTAACTTAAATATAATTTAAATAAAACGAAATAAAATTACTACAATTAAATAAATTAATCCTATTTAAAACTAAATACTCACCTATAAAATAAACCCTAAGCTAGCTACAATATACCTAATAGTTACATTGCAGATATGTCAGGGTTTATTTTTATTTTACAGGCAACTTTGTATTTATTTTAACTAGGTACAATAGTTATTAAATAGTTATTAACTATTTAATAACTACCTAGCTAAAATAAGTACAAATTTACCTGTAAAATAAAGCCTAACCTAAGTTACAATTACACCTAACACTACACTATAATTAAATTAATTCCCTAAACTAACTACAATTAAATACAATTAAATTAAATAAACTAAATTACGAAAAAAAAAAACCTCTAAATAACAGAACATAAAAAACAAAATACAAATTTTTAAACAAATTACATCTAATCTAATCCCCCTAATAAAATAAAAAAGCCCCCCCAAAAAATAAAATTCCCTACCCTATACTAAATTACAAATAGCCCTTAAAAGGGCTTTTTGCGGGGCATTGCCCCAAAGTAATCAGCTCTTTTACCTGAAAAAAAATACAATACCCCCTAACATTAAAACCCACCACCCACACACCCAACCCTACTCTAAATCCCACCCAATCCCCCCTTAATAAAACCTAACACTAACCCCTTGAAGATCACCCTACCTTGAGACGTCTTCAACCAGCCGGACCGAAGTCCTCCAAGAAGCTGGGCACAAGTGATCCTCCAGATGGCCAGAAGTCTTCATCCGATCCGGGCAGAAGAGGTCCTCCAGAGGGGCAGAAGTCTTCATCCAGACGGCATCTTCTATCTTCATCCTTCCGGAGCGGAGCGGGTCCATCTTCAATCCAGCCGACGCGGAGCATCCTCTTCCAACGAAGTCCACCAGATGAATGAAGTTTCCTTTAAATGACGTCATCCAAGATGGCATCCCTTGAATTCCGATTGGCTGATAGGATTCTATCAGCCAATCGAAATTAAGGTATGAAAAATCCTATTGGCTGATGCAATCAGCCAATAGAATTGAGCTTGGATTCTATTGGCTGATTGGAACAGCCAATAGAATACAAGCTCAATCCTATTGGCTGATTGGATCAGCCAATAGGATTGAACTTCAATTCTATTGGCTGATTGCATCAGCCAATAGGATTTTTCCTACCTTAATTCCTTCTGAGTAAAACCTGTCCTGTGAAACCGCTGTATGGTCTTGCACACCGTGCTGCAGCTCAGTTTCAGGGTCTTGGCAATCTTCTTATAGCCTAGGCCATCTTTATGTAGAGCAACAATTCTTTTTTTCAGATCCTCAGAGAGTTCTTTGCCATGAGGTGCCATGTTGAATTTCCAGTGACCAGTATGAGAGAGTGTGAGAGCGATAACACAAAATTTAACACACCTGCTTCCCATTCACACCTGAGACCTTGTAACACTAATGAGTCACATGACACCGGGGAGGGAAAATGGCTAATTTTGCCCAATTTGGACATTTCCACTTAGGTGTGTACTCACTTTTTTGCCAACGGTTTAGATATTAAGGGCTGTGTGTTAAGTTATTTTGCGGGGACAGCAAATTTACACCGTTATTCAAGCTGTACAAAGTGTCATTTCTTCAGTGTTGTCACATGAAAAGATATAATAAAATATTTTAAAAAATGTGAGGGGTGTACTCACTTTTGTGAGATACTGTATATGTATGTATATATATATATATATATATATATATACAAATCCAAAACGAAAGATTTTCAGCAAAGTGCAATAGCGGTAAAAATAGAAAAATGTATTAAGTGTTTACACACTAATTAAAACATGGGGGTACAATCCAAAAATATAACAAAAATAAACAAATTAGGCATGACCATATAGATATATAGGTATAAATATTTTACATTAAAGGGACAGTCTACTCCAACATTTTTATTGTTTATAAAGATAGATAACTCCTTTACTACCCATTCCCCAGCTTTGCACAACCAATATTATTATATATATTAATATACTTTAATATACGTTATAACCTTTACACATCAACATTTCTGCCTGTTTCTAAGCCCCTGAAGGTCGCCTTTATCTCAGGGCATTTTTATAGCTTTTCACAGCAAGAAACTGCTCATTCATGTGTGACATATAGATAACATTGTGCTCACTCCCGCATAGTTATTCATGAGTCAGCACTACTTACCTAAAATGCAAGTTTGTAAATAGCACTAAGATAAGGAGGCAGTCTCTCTCTCTCTCTCTCTCTCTCTCCTCTCTCTCTCCATAATTATTATTAAAATTTTATATTTCCAGAACGTGCTTCAAAATGGCTAATTCTTCATGTGCCCACATATTCTACATTCAAATAAATATAATATAGGAGCGCCAAACTGGCTAATGTATGTTTAACAGGAAACCCAATATTAAATTTGCCAATATATAATGCAATTTCTAAAAAACTTTCACAATTTGAAAGGGCAGACTTTGGCTGAATTTATTAGATGCAATGTTCTCATAAATTATCTGATATTAAACAGATGGACTACCTTATATATATATGATAAGGGTAGTGGGTATTAGACCATACGTGTATATCAACTAATGATTATATCAATATATAAAGACCATGATAGATGGTTAAAATACTGTTAAAAACCATGATAAATAGTTCAAATACTCTTCATACAGATTTATTTGCAACCAGATTGGGATGGTTATGCCAACTAAAAAATACATTAATAAATTTACAAAAGTTAAAATTATTAATGATCACAGTGTATTAAGCAGCGTATGCTTTTGAGCTATTGATTCTGCATGATTGGTCATGCAATGGTACATTTGGGCAGCAGTCGGGGATCTTGCCCCCCACAATTTAGTACATGGGGCACAATGCATCTCTTTGACTTTTCTATAAATATAGACATCACTGTTGGGCAGGGCAATTCCACATTTGTATGCATTAGCTTCTCATGAAAAAATGTTGATTATATAATTAAGCATATGGTGATTACCAGTAAGGAACTCTATGAAGGAGTAAAGGGTGCTTTACTTTAATAGCATAGCCCAACATAGCATGGAGGACAACTTAAAATCTGCAGAGACATTGCCCCAAACTACCATGAGTCGTTATAATTTTGTATCAATTTTAACTAAATATAAAGAAAAGATATGTTTACTTTTGTAAATTATTTTATTAGAAGACAAATAAAGGTATGAAATCAGCAAATGTCTACAAGCTACAAATTGTATTGAACAAGCATCCAAGAGAATACCAAAAAATAGAAACATCCAGTCCAAATTGTATAGGACAAGTCTAACTATCATAACTCCCTGTTGTATGACTGTATGCCAATAAAGTAATATACAGTAATAATATCATAATTAGCCAAGTTCTCTAATTTACACTCTTCATCATGGGGGGGCTGGCTACATTTGTGTGTACTTATTCAGACAATGTATATATATATATATATATATATATATATATATATGAAAAAAGAGAAAGAGAACAGCAGAAAAGAGTAATGGGTAAGCCAGATGTGGAGCCCATGCACACATGCCCTTAGAGAGATACAACTGCACCTCACTGACGAAGCCCACAGAAGGCCGAAACGATCATCTGCGGTTGTTGCTTCCCTTGTTCAGAGAAGAATTGCCTGGTATATCGGCGCTGGACTGTCATCAGACAGGATCAGACTGATATGCTACAGGATATTTTTTCTCTGTGAAGGGGCATAGTGTGCTAAAAGAACTTGCACCCTGAGTTGCAAATATAAATGAACAGGCATGGACAGGCATGGAAGTTATTCTAGCTTTTGTTATATCTCAGGAGTGCTGTTCTCTGTCTCTTTTTTACATTTATATACAGTATATATATATATATTCTCCAAAGTTATGACACAACCCCATGACTCTTCTCAATCATACCCAATTCCAACCCATGACACCCCCTGAATCAATCCCTCAACTGCTTTGCCCCACCCCTGGATAAGAAAGATTCCACCTCCAGACTCTCTGTCAAATTATCTTTTCAGAAAAAAACTGAGAATATGTAAATCAAGGAATTAAATAATATGTGATGATTGTGATTGTTATCCAGTTCCATTACTTTCCTTTTCCCTGTATAACATAGTATTTTGTGATATAAGATATCATTGATATCCCTGACAGAGGCATTGTTGGGTTCACTTTGTACCTTCTTGTCTCCTGTAAATGTTCCTAAAAGAATTTAAGAATTTAAGACCAGAAACTTTTTTTTTTAAGTAAAAAGATTAGTGATTAGTGATATTTTACATGGAGTTAAATTAATCAGATGTAATGAAGAAGCTTTATAACTTACTTTTTAATGTAGCACTTAAATTCAAATACCCCATGCTTCGGCCGCCAACTTAAAAAGTAATTATTTTTGGCGAGCTAATAGTTTGAACTGTTCTCTAATCAGTGCTGTAGCTGAACAGCACTCACAAAGTAGCTAGAGAGCTGCTTGAAGAACAGTTAAAACTGTTTACTTATTTATTTTTAATAGGCCTGAGATTGTGGCTATAGTAAAGGCCACCAATCAAATGTGCAGCAAACATACGCCTAGTTTTGGAGTTTTGTCGGTAAAGACTTGCGTTGCTAACAAGCCTTTTTTTTTCCAGTGCAACCTTAAGCCAACGCTGGTATTACGAGTTTTCTGAATGGCTGCGTTAGCTTCAGAAAAGTGAGCATTGAGCATAATTTAGCTCCACTTCAACCCTCAATACCAGTGTTGCTTACGGTAGCGGTAAGCTGGAAAAACGTGCTTGTGCACGATTTCCCCATAGGATACAATGGGGCTGAGCTGGCTGAAAAAAAAACTAACACCTGCAAAAAATCAGCGTTCAGCTCCTAACGCAGCCCCATTGTTTCCTATGGGGAAACACTTTCTAAGTCTACACCTAGCACCCTAACATGAACCCTGAGTCTAAACACCCCTAACCTTACACTTATTAACCCCTAATCTTCCATCCCTGACATCGCCGACACCTACATTATATTATTAACCCCTAATCTGCCGCTCCGGACACCGCCGCCACCTACATTATAGCTATGTACCCCTAATCTGCTGACCCTAACATCGCCAACACCTATATTATATTTATTAACCCCTAATCTGCCCCCTCCCAATGTCACCGCCACCTACCTACACTTATTAACCCCTAATCTGCCGACCGGACATCGCCACCACTATAATAAATGTATTAACCCCTAAACCACCGCACTCCCGCCGCACAAACACTATAATAGATTTTATTAACCCCTAATCTGCCCTCCATAACATCGCCCCCACCTACCTACAATTATTAACCCCTAATCTGCCGCCCCCAATGTCGCCGCAACTATAATAAAGTTATTAACCCCTAAACCCAAGTCTAACCCTAACACCCCCCTAACTTAAATATTATTTAAATAAAACAAACTAAAATTACTATAATTAAATAAATTAATCCTATTAAAAACTAAATACCTATAAAATAAACCCTAATATAGCTACAATATAACTAATAGTTACATTTTAGCTATTTTAGGATTTATATTTATTTTACAGGCAACTTTGTATTTATTTTAACTAGGTACAATAGCTATTAAATAGTTAATAACTATTTAATAGCTACCTAGTTAAAATAATTACAACATTACCTGTAAAATAAATCCTAACCTAAGTTACAAATTCACCTAACAATACACTATCATTAAATTAAATTAATTAAATAAATTAACTACAATTATCTAAACTAAAATACAATTAAATAAACTAAACTATAGTACAAAAAAACAAGAATTTTAATCTAATTACACCTAATCTAAGCCCACTAATAAAATAAAAAAGCCCCCCAAAATAATAAAAATCCCTACCCTAAACTAAATAACAAAAGTAATCAGTTCTTTTACCAGCCCTTAAAAGGGCTTTTTGCTGGGCATTTCCCCAAAGTAATCAGCTCTTTTACCTGTAAAAAAAAATACAAGACCCCCCCAACATTACAACCCACCACCCACACACCCCTACTCTAAAACTCACCCGATCCCCCCTTAAAAAAACACTAACCCCCTGAAGATCACCCTACCTTTAGCCGTGTTCACCCAGCAGGGCCGAATTCTTCATCCAATCCGGGCGATGTGGTCCTCCATCCGGCAGCATTCTTCATCCATCCGCGGCTCCATCTTCAAGACCTCCGACGCGGAACATCCTCCTCGGCCGACGGACTAACGACGAAAGAAGGTTCCTTTAAATGACATCATCCAAGATGGCGTCCCTCGAATTCCGATTGGCTGATAGGATTCTATCAGCCAATTGGAATTAAGGTAGAAAAAATCTGATTGGTTGATTTAATCAGCCAATCGGATTGAAGTTCAATCTGATTGGCTGATTGGATCAGCCAATAGAATGCAATGTCAATTCTATTGGCTGATCCAATCAGCCAATCAGATTGAACTTCAATCCGATTGGCTGATTAAACCAGCCAATCGGATTTTTCCTACCTTAATTCTGATTGGCTAATAGAATACTATCAGCCAATCAGAATTCGAGGGACGCCATCTTGGATGACGTCATTTAAAGGAACCTTCATTCGTCGTTAGTCCGTCGGCCGAGGAGGATGTTCCACGTCGGAGGTCTTGAAGATGGAGCCGCTGATGGATGAAGACTTCTGCCGGATGGAGGACCTATTCTGCCCCGCTTGGATGAAGACTTCTGCCGGATGGAGGACTTCTTCTGCCCCGCGGATGGATGAAGACTTCTGCTGGATGGAGGACCACATCGCCCAGATTGGATGAAGAATTCGGCCCGGCTGGGTGAACACGGCTAGTGTTATTTTTTTTTAAGGGGGGATCGGGTGGGTTTTAGAGTAGGGGTGTGTGGGTGGTGGGTTGTAATATTGGGGGGTTTTGAATTTTTTTTTACAGGTAAAAGAGCTGATTACTTTGGGGCAATGCCCAGCAAACAGCTCTTTTAAGGGCTGGTAAAAGAGCTGATTACTTTTGTAATTTAGTTTAGGGTAGGGATTTTTATTATTTTGGGGGGCTTTTTTATTTTATTAGTGGGCTTAGATTAGGTGTAATTAGATTAAAATTCTTGTAATATTTTTTTTATTTTTTGTAATTTAGTGTTTGTTTTTTTTGTACTATAGTTTAGTTTATTTAATTGTATTTTAGTTTAGATAATTGTAGTTAATTTATTTAATTAATTTAATGATAGTGTAGTGTTACGTGAATTTGTAACTTAGGTTAGGATTTATTTTACAGGTAATTTTGTAATTATTTTAACCAGGTAGCTATTAAATAGTTATTAACTCTTTAATAGCTATTGTACCTAGTTAAAATAAATACAAAGTTGCCTGTAAAATAAATATAAATCCTAAAATAGCTACAATGTAACTATTAGTTATATTGTAGCTATATTAGGGTTTATTTTATAGGTAAGTATTTAGATTTAAATAGGAAAAATTTAATTATAGGAATATTTATTTTGTTTTATTTAAATTATATTTGTTAGGGGGGTTAGGGTTAGACTTAGGTTTAGGGGTTAATAACTTTGTTATAGTAGCGGCGACATTGGGGGCGGGAGATTAGGGGTTAATAATTGTAGGTAGGTGGCGGCGATGTTAGGGAGGGCAGATTAGGGGTTAATAAAATGTATTATAGTGTTTGCAAGGCGGGAGTGTGGCAGTTTAGGGGTTAACACATTTATTAAAGTGGCGGCAATGTCCGGTCGGCAATTTTTTTTGGGTTAATAAGTGTAGGTAGGTGGTGGCGACGTTGGGGGGGCAGATTAGGGGTTAATAAATATAATTTAGGTGTCGGCGATGTTAGGGACAGCAGATTAGGGGTTCATAGCTATAATGTAGGTGGCGGCAGTGTCCGGCCGGCAGATTAGGGGTTAAATCATTTTATTTAAATGTTTGCGATGTGGGGGGGCTTCGGTTTAGGGGTTCATAGGTAGTTTATGGGTGTTAGTGTACTTTGTAGCACTGTAGTTAAGAGCTTTATGTTTCGGCATTAGCCCATAAAACTCTTAACTACTGACTTTTTTATGTGGTAGGAGTCTTGGCGGTAGAGGCTGTACCGCTAACTTCTTCCAAGACTCGTAATTCCGGCGTTAGGCAAATCCCATTAAAAAGATAGGATACGCAATTGACGTAAGGGGATTTGCGGTAACCAAAAGTTGCAGAAGAAAAGCGAGCGGTACAACTGTACCTGCCAAACTCGTAATACCAGTGGGCATTAAAAATCAGCGTTAGGACCCCTTAACGCTGCTTTTTAAGGCTAACGCAGAACTCTAAATCTAGGAGATAGGGTGCATTCTATAGAGAACAGGGGAAACGTTTATGTAAGGGGAATGACAATCAATGGGTGGAATAATAATAATGAATGTAGGTTTGGGGGGGTTAGAGTAGTGCTTTAGCTTCCTTGGGCATAAATGACAGAGTTCTAAGAAAGAAAAGAAGCTCATAAAATGGTAATTATTGATGAACAAAGAAGAGAGGATGAGACTAGTTTGAAGGCCCTTTGAGAAGGAATGGTTGTGTAGTGATTTTTTTCAAAAGTGAAACATAGAAACATAGATATTGACGGCAGATAAGAGCCATAGGCCCAGCAAGTCTGCCTGACCTTACCTAACAGTATAAACTTATCTAGTTCATAGGATAGCCTTATGCTTGTCCCATGCATTTTTAAAGTCCCCCACAGTGTTTGTTGCTGCTACCTCTTGAGGAAGTGTATTCCATAAATCAATCACTCTTTCTGTAAAGAAGTGCTTCCTCAAATTACTCCTGAATCTACTACCCTTTAGCTTGAGCTCATGACCCCTTGTTCTTGAATTTTCCATTTTAAATTGAAGAAAATTGAGGAAATACTAATTTATTTTTATATATATATACAGGGAGTGCAGAATTATTAGGTAAATGAGTATTTTGACCACATCATCCTCTTTATGCATGTTGTCTTACTCCAAGCTGTATAGGCTCGAAAGCCTACTACCAATTAAGCATATTAGGTGATGTGCATCTCTGTAATGAGAAGGGGTGTGGTCTAATGACATCAACACCCTATATCAGGTGTGCATAATTATTAGGCAGCTTCCTTTCCTTTGGCAAAATGGGTCAAAAGAAGGACTTGACAGGCTCAGAAAAGTCAAAAATAGTGAGATATCTTGCAGAGGGATGCAGCACTCTTAAAATTGCAAAGCTTCTGAAGTGTGATCATCGAACAATCAAGCGTTTCATTCAAAATAGTCAACAGGGTCGCAAGAAGCGTGTGGAAAAACCAAGGCGCAAAATAACTGCCCATGAACTGAGAAAAGTCAAGCGTGCAGCTGCCAAGATGCCACTTGCCATCAGTTTGGCCATATTTCAGAGCTGCAACATCACTGGAGTGCCCAAAAGCACAAGGTGTGCAATACTCAGAGACATGGCCAAGGTAAGAAAGGCTGAAAGACGACCACCACTGAACAAGACACACAAGCTGAAATGTCAAGACTGGGCCAAGAAATATCTCAAGACTGATTTTTCTAAGGTTTTATGGACTGATGAAATGAGAGTGAGTCTTGATGGGCCAGATGGATGGGCCCGTGGCTGGATTGGTAAAGGGCAGAGAGCTCCAGTCCGACTCAGACACCAGCAAGGTGGAGGTGGAGTACTGGTTTGGGCTGGTATCATCAAAGATGAGCTTGTGGGGCCTTTTCGGGTTGAGGATGGAGTCAAGCTCAACTCCCAGTCCTACTGCCAGTTTCTGGAAGACACCTTCTTCAAGCAGTGGTACAGGAAGAAGTCTGCATCCTTCAAGAAAAACATGATTTTCATGCAGGACAATGCTCCATCACACGCGTCCAAGTACTCCACAGCGTGGCTGGCAAGAAAGGGTATAAAAGAAGAAAATCTAATGACATGGCCTCCTTGTTCACCTGATCTGAACCCCATTGAGAACCTGTGGTCCATCATCAAATGTGAGATTTACAAGGAGGGAAAACAGTACACCTCTCTGAACAGTGTCTGGGAGGCTGTGGTTGCTGCTGCACGCAATGTTAAGGGTGAACAGATCAAAACACTGACAGAATCCATGGATGGCAGGCTTTTGAATGTCCTTGCAAAGAAAGGTGGCTATATTGGTCACTGATTTGTTTTTGTTTTGTTTTTGAATGTCAGAAATGTATATTTGTGAATTTTGAGATGTTATATTGGTTTCACTGGTAAAAATAAATAATTGAAATGGGTATATATTTGTTTTTTGTTAAGTTGCCTAATAATTATGCACAGTAATAGTCACCTGCACACACAGATATCCCCCTAAAATAGCTATAACTAAAAACAAATTAGTGTCAGTAATATGGAATTGTATGTGTAATTTTTTATTTATTTCAGGAATGCTACATCTGACCCATCATCATTGTGACTATCCTAGCAGCTATAAATCTTAGCTATAACATTCTTACTCTACACTTCTGCTACACTTAAAGGAAGACTAAAACCACATGTGTGAATTAAGTTATTTACAAATAGGACCCAGGGAGAATGAGGCATACATTCACACTTCTTATTAGTGATAGAGCATCCATATACAACAAGGGAAGAATATTTCAGACCAAGATACAAAAAGTAAATACACCAGATTAAAATCTAAAAATGTATTAAAATAAGCAGTGGTGTCAGAGAAAGTGGTTATTTGTAGAAGTCTAGCATTAAAAGCATGAAATTAAGATGCAGTGTCAGAGAAATTGGTGGATTATAGGATTTCAGAAGAGTTCAGTGAAAGCACATACCAGGGGAGGACCAAAGATGAACGGGGTCAGTACAGTTCAATGATACAATTACCTAGCAATTTGAGGGCATAGTTTGATTTGTTTTGAGTTTGTTATTATATTCTGTTATACTAGAATACTTTAGTGTTTATAAAACATTTATACTAAAAATTGCTTACTTTTAAAGCGTGTTTTCTATGAATCTCAATTTAAGATTGAGCAATGAAAACAAAATATAGGATGAGAATATACATTTGAAATATGTTCCCTATTGTAAATGGACAAAGTAGTTGTAAAACTAAATTGCAGGTTCTTTTATCATACTAAGGGTAAGCCTGGCACATGCTGTACTTGGCAGATTTACAGTTTTATAAAAAAATCTGCACATGAAATACAGTACTATTAAAATAAAACATTGTTTGAAAATGAAGCAAAGGAACACTTAAACAATTTGAGTTTCTGATATGTGTCTTTACTAAAAGCATCTCTTTTCCCAGTTTGATAGTAAATATTGATGTTTAGGACACAATATAATAAAAAACCAGATAGCTTTTTGATTTACTTGAGTGGTAGACAGACAATTCTTAACCATCACTTAAACAAAAATCTGAAAAAAATATTATATTGGCCAAGACAACATAATTAATACTTTATTCATGTCAAAATAATATTCAACTAGGAAAAATATTTTTTACACTCTGTGTATAAACCTGAGACATCTCCTTTTGGGAAAAATAACAAACATGAAAAATGTCATTCTTGCAGTGAAACCTGAAAAGTGTACAGCAATAATGCAAGAAAAGATGACTAAAGGATTTAGCATAAGGCTTTAAAAAATGTAAAACATTTAAATAAATGCATCAGATATATATAGAAATATATATTTAATAAAACAAATTACATAGGAATGTAAAATATGGGTAACGTGTTTTGCTCTTTAGGTTTAACGCTGTTAGCGCGCATGAAAAATGAATTACCTTAAGGTGCGTTATTTAAATATTAAAAAAGATTAATAATAATAAAAAATTATATATATATATATATATATATATATATATATATATATATATATATATATATATATATATATATATATATATACACACACACACACACACACATATAGGGCTTGAAATTTCTAGTGGTCCACTAGTCCTGGACGACTTAGAAATTGCAGTGGAAAATTTATACATTTTACTTTTCTCTTATCTTTAACATTGAGTGGACTAGTAACTTTTTCTCTTGGGCTAGTAGCTTTTAACCCCTGACTAGTAAACCATAGTGATATTTTCCATTCATATATATATATATATATATATATATATATATATTGACAAAACAGATCAGCACTCACCAACACTTTAACCACTCAGTGCACGGCCAAAAAGTAAATACAATAATGTGTATTGCATAAGGGCAAGACCTGGTGATGATGCCTGTAGTCCCTCGCAAAGAAAGCCAGCACACGAGATTTAGAACAACACACCTTCCTTTAATGCAAAAATAGCATAACGTTTCAGCTCCCACTGGAGTTTTGATCACATGCAGCAGTTCATGAGAATAAGTCAGGCATATATGTCATGTTTGCATCCGTTCATCGCCGTGTCGCTGCGGCTCCCGGAACTTCTCTGTGTGTCTGACGTCATGTTGCTTAGCAACATGACGCTTTCTCTCACACCCCTCTGATGACGATTACGCTCCTGCCCTTTAAACAACGGCGGGAGATCTGAATCTGGGCCCGTTTGTTTGCTACCCTTTGGATTGTGAGTACCGTATCTTTCTGATCTTTTGTGTACCGATTTCTGCCTGCCTGACCAAGCCTCTTGCCTAATCCCTACTTGCTGATATTTGGATATAGACTTCTGCCTGCCTGACCTTGCCTGTAGCTTTTACCCTTTTGCTGATACTTGGATGCCGACTTCTGCTTGCCTGACCTTGTCTTTTGCCTATACCTTTTGCTGATATTTGGATGCCGACTTCTGCCTGCCTGACCTTGCTTTTGCCTTTACCTTTAAACCTTATCTTTGATAAACAAAACCTGCTTAAAGGGACATTCTACTTTTACAAGCTGCAAAAGAGAACTTTGCCTTTCTGTTTGTTATAAACCTGCTTAAAGGGACATTTTACTTTTACAAGCTGCAAAAGAGAACTTTGCCTTTCTGTTTGTTATACACCTGCTTAAAAGGGACATTTACTTTTACAAGCTGCAAAAGAGAACTTTACCTTTCTGTTTGTTATACACCTGCTTAAAAGGAACTTTTACTTTTACAAGCTGCAAAAGAGAACTTTTCCTTTGTTTTACAAGCCTGTTAAAGAGGACCTATTTCAGAAGCTTCAAGTAAGAGCATTTCCTTTTTGTTCTTTTTACTACTTAAAGGGACGTTTTATCCTTTGTGGCTTTCCTGCATTCTGGAACAATATTCATTTTTTTCTTCTAATCTGCTTCCTGAGTGGGTCACGTCCTGGATATTTCTCAGTGTGCTAGCGTGTGCTTTTCAATTCACGCTAGCAGTTGGGTTACATCCCGGATTGATTCCAGAGCGGCTGACATTACAAACGGGCCACTAAAATGGACCCCACTGAATTATCTATGGCCGTGGCTCACCAGGGACAGCTCTTGGGTTCTCATGCCACTCACTTGCAGTCTCTGGACACTAAACTTGATCAAATTACTGCTCTATTACAAAATTTGGTTGCTACAGCACCTCCCAATCCTAATCCCAATCCAAATCCGATTGAGGCATTACCTCCTCCGATTCCTAACAATCAGTCTCAGGTACAACTAAGTCCCAGGATACCTCTTCCGGATAAATATGATGGGAATCCTGAAGAATGTAGAGGCTTTCTGAATCAATGCCGTCTTCATTTCCGAAATAGCCCTACTCTCTTTGCTACTGCCTCTTCTAGAATCACATTTCTTATTTCCTTAATGAAAGGAAAAGCCTTGGCTTGGGTATCACCTTTGCTAGAAAAGAATGATCCTATACTGTTGGATGTTGATACATTTTTATCTACATTCTCAAACGTATTCGATAAACCTGGAAGGTCATCCGCTGCTGAAGCTACTCTCCTGGATTTACGTCAAGGAAATCAACCAGTCTCTCAATATGCTATTGAGTTCCGCACCCTTGCCTCTGAAACCACTTGGAATCAGGGAGCACTCAGAGCCGCTTTCCGTAAAGGACTTTCTGAGCGTCTCAAGGATGAATTGGTGTATCGTGAACTTCCAGAGTCCTTAGAAGCCTTAATAAATCTCTGTATCAGTCTCGACGCCAGGTTTCGTGAACGCCAACAAGAAAAGGATAGAACACAGAGGACTTCAACTCGAACTCCTTTTCGTTTGGCTCCTCGTTTTTCTAATCCAGTCACTCCAGCCTCTCCTACTACTGATCAGGCTGAACCCATGGAAGTAGGAAGTATAAAATTAACTGAGACTGAACGCTTGAGAAGACGGACTCTTGGCTTATGTCTGTACTGTGGCCTTAAAGGGCATTTATTAAGGGATTGCCCTACTAGGCCAGTAAAAGCCAGGGCTTAACTCTAGTCCAGGGAACTGAGTTAAGCCAAAATAGTGGTCATTCCCTATACAAGAAACTCTTTGTTCCAGTAACTCTTCTAATTGGACATAAGAAAATCTATACCCAAGCTCTAATTGATTCTGGTGCTGGAGGTGTGTTCATTGACTCTACATTTGTTTCTACTCATTCTATACCCTTACTAAAGAAGGAGTATTCCATTTCAGTCTCTACGGTCAGTGGAGATCCTTTGGGTTCTGGATACATTCAGTTTTCTACTCAACCCTTACTCTTCACCGTAGGAATACTTCATTCCGAGACAATTTGTTTCGATGTCATTCCCACTCCACAATTTCCCATTATCTTGGGATTACCCTGGCTCCAGATTCACAATCCCATTTTTTCTTGGACTTTCGGTGAACTCATTTCCTGGGGATCTACATGCCAGACTAAATGTCTTCAAAAGATTACTAAGTTACCACTCACTATTGCTCTCACAGTTGAAACTCCGGAATCCTTACCTATGCATTACCATGACTTTGTGGATGTTTTCTCCAAAAAAGAAGCTGAACGTCTTCCTCCTCATCGCCCTTTTGATTGTCCCATTGATCTCCTTCCTGGGGCTGCCTATCCTCGTGGCAAGACATATCCACTTTCTAAACCAGAAAACATGGCTCTGGAAGAATATATAAAAGACAATCTGGCTAGAGGATTTATTCGACCCTCTTCTTCCCCCGTAGGGGCTGGTTTCTTTTTTGTGGGAAAAAAGGATGGCGGATTAAGACCCTGTATTGATTATCGTGGATTGAATCAGATTACCATCAAGAACAGTTATCCTCTGCCCCTTATTCCTGAACTTTTTACTTATCTTCAGGGAGCCACCATTTTCACCAAACTCGACCTACGTGGTGCATACAACTTGATCCGTATACGCGAAGGAGATGAGTGGAAGACTGCCTTTAACACTCGATTTGGGCATTATGAATATTTGGTCATGCCCTTCGGGCTATGCAATGCTCCGGCGGTTTTCCAGCATTTTGTAAACGAGATCTTTCGTGATTTTTTGAATATTTTTGTTATCATATACCTGGACGACATCTTAATTTTTTCTCAGAACCATCAAGATCATGTGCATCACGTCAAGAAAGTACTTCAACGTCTAAGAGAATTCCATCTGTTTGCTAAACTGGAGAAATGTTCCTTCCATCAAAAATCCATACCCTTTCTGGGTTATGTAATATCGGCATCTGGATTCGAAATGGACCCTACTAAACTTTCTGCCATATTGGATTGGCCTAGACCTGATTCTTTGAAGGCTTTACAACGTTTCCTAGGCTTCGCCAATTATTACAGAAAGTTCATCAAGAATTTTGCTACTATTACTTCTCCTCTTACTTCTCTCACTAGAAAAGGACAAAACTGTAAAGTATGGCCGTCTGAGGCTATAGAAGCTTTTGAATCTCTCAAAGAAGCTTTTTCCTCAGCTCCTATCCTTCGTCATCCAAATCCTGAGTTTCAATTTATTCTGGAGGTAGATGCTTCCTCTGTTGCTGCTGGAGCTGTTCTGTCTCAACGAATACCAGAGACTGGAAGGATTCATCCTGTTGCTTTTTTCTCTAAAAAATTCACTCCTTCCGAATTTAACTATGACGTAGGGAATAAAGAGTTGCTTGCCATCAAAATGGCATTGGATGAATGGAGACATTGGCTGGAAGGTACTTCTTTGCCATTTACTATACTTACTGATCATAAGAACCTTCTGTATCTCCAAACAGCCAAACGATTAAATTCCAGGCAAGCACGCTGGTCATTATTCTTCTCTCGGTTTCACTATAATTTGTCTTACATACCTGGTTCAAAAAATATTAAAGCAGACGCACTTTCCAGACAATTTCAAGAAACCCCAGTTCCTGAGTCTGGTACCATTCTTCAACCTCATGAAGTCATTGCCCAGTTAACAACTTCTTGGTTACAAGAATTACAGTCCGCTCAAAAGCATCTTCCTTTGTCCTGTAAACCTCCCGATGGTTTACTCTTTGTTCCTGAACGCCTTCGTTCCAAGATTTTATTTTGGGCTCATGATAGTCCCCTTTCTGGACATCCTGGCATCAGTATTACCACTCGAAACCTCAAACAACATGTCTGGTGGCCTACACTCTCTCAAGATGTGAAGGATTACGTCTCAGTATGCACACAATGTGCCATGAACAAAACTCCACGCCAACTTCCTTCAGGATTACTCCAACCATTGCCTATACCTCACCAGCCTTGGACTCATGTATCCATGGACTTTATTACTGATCTTCCCTTGTCCACTGGGAACAATACTATCTGGGTGGTGGTCGACAGGTTCACTAAGACGGCTCATTTTGTACCCTTGCCAGGATTACCATCTGCCAAAAGACTCTCTGAACTTTTTATTCTACATATTGTAAGAATCCATGGATTTCCTCTAGATATTGTGTCAGATAGAGGGGTACAATTCGTTTCACGATTTTGGAGGTCACTTTGTAAACATTTTGGTACTTCTATATCTCTCTCTACTTCTCACCACCCACAATCGAATGGTCAGACTGAAAGAGTAAACCAGTGTCTTGAAACATATCTTAGACATTATGTAGATCATTATCACTCTAACTGGACTTCTTACCTTCCTTTGGCTGAATTGGCTCATAATGCCCGGTACAATTCCTCCCTTCAGACTTCTCCTTTTCATGCAGCTTACGGATATCAGCCTAGGACATTCCCTTTGCATACTTCCTCCACAGTGAATCCTGCTTCTGATCTTACAGCCCGAAGATTAACTCGACATTGGCAGAAGATACATCGTATTCTTTCTGTAACTTCTAGACGTTACAAGTTCTTTTCAGATCTTCGACGGAAGAAGGCTCCCAAATATCGCCCTGGTGATAAAGTTTGGATTTCCTCTCGATTTCTTCGCCTGAAACAACCTTCTAACAAATTGGGACCACGATATGTGGGTCCTTTCCGAATACTGGGTCAGGTGTGTTCCACTGCTTATCGGGTAGCTTTACCCAAGTCTCTCAAAGTCCATCCGGTATTCCATGTTTCTCTTTTAAAACCGGTGATGATTAACAGGTATTCTAAGCCTTTTTCTAAACCTCCACCGTTATTGGTGCATGGACATCCTGAGTTTGAAATCAGCCATATTCTAGATTCCAAGTTGCGGGGCAAGAAATTGTATTATCTCATTCATTGGAAGGGTTATCCAGTCACGGAACGTTCCTGGGAACCTGCTCATCAAGTAAATGCTCCTGTTTTGGTCAAGACTTTCCACAAGACTCATCCTGATAGACCTGGTCCTGTCCCCCGGAGGAGTCCTTGAGGAGGGGGGTGCTGTCATGTTTGCATCCGTTCATCGCCGTGTCGCCGCGGCTCCCGGAACTTCTCTGTGTGTCTGACGTCATGTTGCTTAGCAACATGACGCTTTCTCTCACACCCCTCTGATGACGATTACGCTCCTGCCCTTTAAACAACGGCGGGAGATCTGAATCTGGGCCCGTTTGTTTGCTACCCTTTGGATTGTGAGTACCGTATCTTTCTGATCTTTTGTGTACCGATTTCTGCCTGCCTGACCAAGCCTCTTGCCTAATCCCTACTTGCTGATATTTGGATATAGACTTCTGCCTGCCTGACCTTGCCTGTAGCTTTTACCCTTTTGCTGATACTTGGATGCCGACTTCTGCTTGCCTGACCTTGTCTTTTGCCTATACCTTTTGCTGATATTTGGATGCCGACTTCTGCCTGCCTGACCTTGCTTTTGCCTTTACCTTTAAACCTTATCTTTGATAAACAAAACCTGCTTAAAGGGACATTCTACTTTTACAAGCTGCAAAAGAGAACTTTGCCTTTCTGTTTGTTATAAACCTGCTTAAAGGGACATTTTACTTTTACAAGCTGCAAAAGAGAACTTTGCCTTTCTGTTTGTTATACACCTGCTTAAAAGGGACATTTACTTTTACAAGCTGCAAAAGAGAACTTTACCTTTCTGTTTGTTATACACCTGCTTAAAAGGAACTTTTACTTTTACAAGCTGCAAAAGAGAACTTTTCCTTTGTTTTACAAGCCTGTTAAAGAGGACCTATTTCAGAAGCTTCAAGTAAGAGCATTTCCTTTTTGTTCTTTTTACTACTTAAAGGGACGTTTTATCCTTTGTGGCTTTCCTGCATTCTGGAACAATATTCATTTTTTTCTTCTAATCTGCTTCCTGAGTGGGTCACGTCCTGGATATTTCTCAGTGTGCTAGCGTGTGCTTTTCAATTCACGCTAGCAGTTGGGTTACATCCCGGATTGATTCCAGAGCGGCTGACAATATATATATGTATGTATAATTAAGAATTATTATAGATACTGTAATATATATATATATATATATATATATATATATATATATATATTCTATGGATTTTTTTTACAGTATCTATAATAATTTTTAATATTTATTAACATTGGAGTGTGCAATATTTACATTAAATATACAGTAAAACGCATTATTAAATATTTTTATGGAATTATTATTTAGACATATTTATGCATTATAGCCTTTTGCAGTCAAATACACGGCCATATACCATATACATTTAATTCTTTATTTGAATATTTTGTATCATTTAAAGTTTATATGAGTGTAAAAGTATATTTTAATGGATTTTGTTGTTTTTGGTGCCTTTTTTTTAAAGTGTCAGTAAACCTTAAAAATAATGTTATATAATTCTGCACATAGTGCAGAATTATATAACATTATATTAGCCAAACTTTGTAAAACATAATATTCCCTTTTAATTTTTTTTAAAAATGGCTGTTTTACAGACCCACTCTCTGTGCTCTTCTGAGCGGGTCTGTTTGTTTCACACTGCGCATCCGGCCAGCTGTATAGTCACAGCCCGACCGCGCCATTATACACAGTGCAGCTTGCTCCTGCTCTGTCTGACAGCAGGAGCGAGCTGCACTGTGTATAATGGCGCGGTCAGGCCGGGCTGTGACTATACAGCTGGCCCGATGCGCTGTGTGAAACAAACAGACCCGCTCAGAAGAGCACAGAGAGCGGGTCTGTAAAACAGCCATTTTTTAAAAAAATTAAAAGGGAATATTATGTTTTACAAAGTTTGGCTAATATAATGTTATATAATTCTGCACTATGTGCAGAATTATATAACATTATATTTGAGGTTTACTGTCCCTTTAACACTTACTCTATATGCCAGGTCTTCAGTCGCTCTAACCCGACGTTCATTAAATGCTATTGTGCTCAAGCGAACACATTTACTTTCAATTTATAATTCATGTGCAAATTAACACGCCCGCAATATTTGTAATCTAGCCCTACATGTTTAAGTATGCAAAGAGCAACAGCTTTGCAATATACTTTTAATATCCCCTCCCTTCCCTTTAATTTAAGTCTAAAATAGTGAGTTTTCCAGTTCTAAGAATTACAACTTCACATTACAGGTTTCACAAGCGTAGCTTGCCAGTTATTTATCCCTAATTGGCTTCAGCAGATATAAGAACTTTAAAACTAAGCATGTTTCACCTGCATTTAACTGTAGCTAGCTGGAGCTTCTCTAGAATAAAATCTTGATTGACTCCTCCAAATAAGGTAAGTGACCGGTAGAGTTTTGCTTTTGAAACACTTTTGTAGCAAACACATTGTTCACAGTCAACTAATTTGCTCATTTATTGAACAACTGCAGAAGAATACTATAATTACAAGGTACTTACGGTCCCTTAAAACTTTTGATAAACTATATTGGCCTAGATTTATAGACTCTTGAGAGGGACCTCACTGCTATTTTAAGACTTTTAAAAGACGTTTAGTATCACTTCACCTATATTACCCTCCAATTTATTCATGACATTAATATCTATAATGGCATTAGATGCCTAATACATAAACAAAACAGAAAGAATGAGCCCAAAGGTGTAATACAAAAAAATGCAGCATCCATAGGAAAAAATAGCTTTCATACTGACTATATGTAAATGTGATCTATGTATTACATTGCATTTGTGGGTTTAATATATAGGTATGGCCTCAAGATCCAGTAAAACAAAATGGAGTGAACATTTGAGAAATTTTGCGTTAACAGGGGTGAGGTGCTAACGAGCAGTTTATGCTCACCGCTCACTTGCAGACAGCGCTGGTATTACGGGTTTTTAGAAACCCGGCGTTAACCGCAAAAAAGTGAGCGAAGAGCAAAATTTAGCTCCACATCTCACCTCAATACCAGCGCTGCTTATGTTAGCGGTGAGCAGGTAAAGCGTGCTCGTGCACGATTTCCCCATAGGAATCAACGGGGGAGAGCCGGCTGAAAAAAAACCTAACACCTGCAAAAAAGCAGCGTTCAGCTCCTAACGCAGCCCCATTGATTCCTATGAGGAAATACTTTTTATGTCTACACCTAACACCCTAAAATGAACCCCGAGTCTAAACACCCCTAATCTTACACTTATTAACCCCTAATCTGCTGCCCCCGACATCGCCAAAACCTGCATTATATTATATACCCCTAATCTGCCGCTCCGGACACCGCCGCCACCTACTTTATACTTATGAATCCCTAATCTGCTGCCCCCAACATCGCCGAACCCTACATTATGTTTAACCCCTAATCTGCCGCCCCCAATGTCACCACAATCTAACTACATTTATTAACCCCTAATCTGCCACCCATAATGTCGCCACCACTATAATAAAGTTATTAACCCCTAAACCTAAGTCTAACCCTAACCCCCCTAACTTAAATATAATTACAATAAATCTAAATAAAATTAATACAATTCAATAAATTATTCCTATTTAAAACTAAATACTTAACTATAAAATAAACCCTTAACTAGCTACAATATAACTAATAGTTACATTGTAGCTATCTTAGGGTTTATTTTTATTTTACAGGCAAGTTTGTATTTATTTTAACTAGGTACAATAGTTATTAAATAGTTATTAACTATTTAATAACTACCTAGTTAAAATAAAGACAAATTTACCTGTAAAATAAAACCTAAACTAAGTTACAATTACACCTAACACTACACTATAATTGAATAAATTACCTAAACTAAATACAATTAATTACAATTTAAAAAAATTATCTAAAGTATGAAAAAAACCCCACTAAATTACAGAAAATAATAAAATAATTACAAGATTTTTAAACTAATTACACCTACTCTAATCCCCCTAACAAAATAAAAAAGCCCCCCAAAATAAAAAAGCCCTAGCCTACACTGAATTACAAATAGCCCTTAAAAGGGCCTTTTTTCAGGGCATTGCCCCAAAGTAATCAGCTCTTTTACCTGTAAATAAAAATACAATTCCCCCCAACCAACATTAAAACAAACCACCCACACAACCAACCCTACTCTAAAACCCACCCAATCCCCCTTAAAAAAACTAACACTAACCCCTTGAAGATCACCCTACCTTGAGAAGTCTTCACCCAACCGGGCAGAAGTGGTTCTCCAGACGGGCAGAAGTCTTCATCCAAGCCGGTCAGAAAAGGTCCTCCAGATGGGCAGAAGTCTTCATCCAGATGGCATCTTCTATATTCATCCATCCGGCGCCGAGCAGGTCCATCTTCAAGACATCCGATGCGGAGCTTCCTCTTCTTCCGACGACTAAAGACGAATGAAGGTTCATTTAAGTGACGTCATCCAAGATGGTGTCCCTTCAATTCTGATTGGCTGATAGAATTCTATCAGCCAATCGGAATTAAGGTAGGAAAAAGCCTATCAGCCAATAGAATGCAAGCTCAATTATATTGACTGATTGGATCAGCCAATAGGATTGAACTTCAATCCTATTGGCTGATTGCATCAGCCAATAGGATTTTTCCTACCTTAATTCCGATTGGCTGATAGTATTCTATCAATCGGAATTGAAGGGACGCCATCTTGGATGACGCCACCTTAAAGGAACCTTTATTCGTCTTTAGTCGTCGGAAGAAGAGGATGCTCCACGTCAGATGTCTTGAAGATGGACCGGCTCCGCGCCGGATGGATGAATATAGAAGATTCTGTCTGGATGAAGGCTTCTGCCCATCTGAAGGACCTCTTCTGCCTGGCTTGGATGAACACTTCTGCCCGTCTGGAGGACCACTTCTGCCCGGTTGGGTGAAGACTTCTCAAGGAAGGGTGATCTTCAAGGGGTTAGTGTTAGTTTTTTTTAAGGGGGGATTGGGTGGGTTTTAGAGTAGGGTTGGTTGTGTGGGTGGTGGGTTTTAATGTTGGGGGGGATTGTATTTTTTATTACAGGTAAAAGAGCTGATAACTTTGGGGCAATGCCCCGCAATAGGCCCTTTTAAGGGCTATTTGTAATTTAGTGTAGGGTAGTGCTTTTTTTTATTTTGTTGGGCTTTTTTATTTTGTTAGGGGGATTAGAGTAGGTGTAATTAGTTTAAACATCTAAACTGTAATTTAGTGGGGGGGGTTCGTACTTTAGATATTTTTTTTAAATTTTAATTAATTGTATTTAGTTTAGGTAATTTATTTAATTATAGTGTTGTGTTAGGTGTAATTGTAACTTAGTTTAGGTTTTATTTTACAGGTAGGTATTTTACAGTTGTCTTTATTTTAACTAGGTAGTTATTAAATAGTTAATAACTATTTAATAACTATTGTACCTAGTTAAAATAAATACAAAGTTGCCTTTAAAATAAAAATAAACCCTACGATAGCTACAATGTAATTATTAGTTATTGTAGCTAGCTTAGGGTTTATTTTATAGGTAAGTATTTAGTTTTAAATAGGAATAATTTAGTGAATTGTACTAATTTTATCTATATTTATTGTAATTATATTTGTTGGGGGGGTTAGGGTTAGAGTTAGACTTAGATATAGGGGTTAATACATTTAATATAGTGGCAGCGACGTTTGGGGGCGGCAGATTAGGGGTTAATAAATGTAGGTAGGTGTCAGCGATGTTAGGGCCGGCAGATTAGGGGTTAATAATATTTAACTAGTGTTTGCGATGCAGGAGTGTGGCGGTTTAGGGGTTAATATGTTTATTATAGTGGCGGCGATGTCTGGTTCAGCAGATTAGGGGTTAATGTATTTTAGTGTTTGTGATGTGGGGGGGGGGGCTCGGTTTAGGGGTTAATAGGTAGTTTATGGGTGTTAGTGTACTTTTTAGCACTTTAGTTAAGAGTTTTATGCTACGGCGTTGGAGTGTAAAACTCTTAACTCCTGACTTTAAAATACGGTACCAGGCTTGACAGGAGAGGGTGTACCACTCGCTTTTTGGCACACTCGTAATACCGGAGCTATGCAAGTCCCATTGAAAATATAGGATACGCAATTGAAGTAAGTAGATTTGCGGTATTTCCGAGTCTGGCCAAAAAAGTGAGCGGTACACCTGTACCTGCAAGACTCGTAATACCAGCGGGCGTTAAAAAGCAGCGTTAGGACCTCTTAACGCTGCTTTTTAACCCTAACGCACAACTCGTAATCTAGCCGTTAGTGTTTCAGGCTCACACAATGTACTACAATATTCTAAATAATCCATAGAATATATATATATATATATATATACATATATATATATATATTTTTTTTTTATTATTTTTTTTTTACAGTATCTTTAATAACTTTTAATCATTATGAATATTTTTTTAATATTTAATATTTCAATAACAGAAAAAAAGTCATGTGTGCCAACCAGACACTGCACTAAACCTAATGGGATAATGTTAATATAAAATATATATCTATACCTACATATCTATATGAATAGATATTTAAGTATAGATATATTAATATATATATATATATATATATATATATAAAGGTTGACCTCGTTTTACAGCGGTTCAATTTATACCGTTTCAGAATAACAACCTTTTTTTCCAGTCATGTGACTGCTATTGAAAAGCATTGAGAAGCAGTGCATTTATTAAAATAGCAGGTAGGTGGAGCAAGCTGAAATTAATCATTTTAACCAGACCTGAGCTATCGAGCAGATTGGAATGCATAGAAAGAACTGTTTGCAGAAAAATGCAAGTGAAGTCTGTGTTGTGTGATTATTTTATTAGGTTTATAATTCTGTTTAGCAATTTTTTTGTTCACTTAACCTAGTTTAATTATATATTTTGTGATGTGTGATTATTTTATTAGGTTTATAATGCTGTCAAGCATTTAAAGTCTTTATTTCAAAGCTTTAAAAATAAATGTATTAGGCGTTACTTATGACAATTTTGAGAGGGGCCTGGAACCTATCTCCCTCACTTCCCATTGACTTATATTTAGGCTGACCATATTGCCGCTTTAAAAAGTGACACATATGAAAAATACATATGTCAGGGCTGTTTTCAGGGCTGTTTAAAGAAATGCTTTTGTATAAGAACCCTCACATATGTATTTTTCATATGTGTTCCTTCTTAAAGCGGCAATATGGTCAGCCTACTTATATTATAACCCCGGCATAAACTGAGGGCTACCTGTATGTATATATATATATATATATATATATATATATATATAATAAAAATAACATTGTCCTGTATGTGAAGAACATTGTAATGTTACATTTTTACAGCAAATACACATTAAAACTCATTATTAAATATTATTATAGAATTATTATTTAGATACATATAGATCATAGTCCTTTACAGTCAAAAACATAGCCAAATATCATATACCTTTTAACCCTTATAAAAAAATTGTATTGATATTTATATGAATAATTTTTATCAGATAGTGTTTATATGAGTGTAACAGTATATTTTAATAAAATTAAGTTGGGTTTGGTGCAATTCAGTCATGCTATCCCAATGCACGTTAAATGTGTTTGTGCTCAAGTTTATTTTAAACTTGTTTGTACGCTTTCAAATTAATGCGCCCATGATTTTCTTTTAGTTCCTATAGTTTTAAAATTACACTCCTGTCTTTATTGATAGATAGGTTTGATTACATAGATGCTGATATTTTCTCATTGGCCAATCACTGAAAGAGGTTCACAATGTCCTTTATTTTTATACTATCTATCTATCTATTGGGTTCTTGTAAAGCGCGGCTATTCACCTGTAAGGGTCTCAAAGCGCTGAGGGTTGCAGTTCAGTCAAAGAGCCAGGTCTTGAGGTCCTTTCTGAACTTAGTTAGGGCAGTAGCTTGTCTAAGGTGCAGCGGGAGGGTGTTCCAAGTCTTGGCAGCCAGGTGAGAGAAGGTTCTGCCTCCCGCTGTGGTTTTCCTGATGCGGGGGATGACAGCGAGGGCTTGATCAAAGTTGTTTGGCAGGGGTGTAGAAGGTAACGCGGTGGTTCAAGTATTCGGGACCGATGTTGTGGAGGGCCTTGAATGCGTGGGTGAGAAGCTTGAAAGTTATTCTTTTGTTGATGGGGAGCCAGTGCAGGTCCCGCAGGTATTTGGTGATGTGGCATTGACGAGGGATGTCAAGGATTAGTCTGGCCGAGGAGTTCTGGATGCACTGTAGTCTCTTTTGGAGCTTGATGGTGGTGCCGGCGTAGAGTGCGTTGCCATAGTCCAGTCGGCTGCTGACAAGGGCTTGAGTGACAGTCTTCCTGGTCTTGGTTGGGATCCATTTGAAGATCTTTCGCAGCAGGTGAAGTGTGTGGAAGCATGCAGAAGAGACGGCGTTGATTTGTCGGTCCATGGAGAGTGATGAGTCCAGGATGACGCCTAGGTTTCGTGCATGGTCGTTGGGGGTTGGAAGGTGTCTGTTCAGGCTGTGGTGTGCCTTCAGATGTTAGGGGTGTTTCTATCGATGACGTTGAATGGGACTGCCTCCTAGCAGGGCACTGTATTGGAATAGGATGACAGTTCTGATGATGGTCATGTGAGTTCTTTTTAGGGATGTCTTTACCCTATACTTATATTGGATTAGCCGCTGGACAGATACATGTGGGGTCTGATTTCTGAAGGTATGCCTTTGATTGGAAGTCAAGGATGGTATCTACACAGAATATCAGGTATACTTAAGATATTAACCCTTGGGATATGCATGTATTGTATTGAATGGAGATTTTGAATTGGATGATTCTTATAATTCGGATAATTCTAACTTTTTAACACCGGTTTTAGAACCACAATATGGGATTTTTTTTTGGTCGTGTTTATACATATATGAGGTGCAAATCCATGAAAGAGTTAATGGTTTAATGGAGGATGGATATGGAATGGAAAATATTGATTGGTCAACTCACATTTAGTGTGGGGCCTGTGGATATTTTTAGGGCTATTGTGTTATATAATAGATTCACCTGATGAAACAGTTGTAAACTGTGAAACGCATTGTGAACAACTTTTAACATTGTTTTTATTTTACATTGTAGCCTAATTCAAGTATTTTTCTTTAACCAAATACTTCTAAGGATTTAATTTTGCTTTTTGAAGCTGGAAATTCACATATAAGCATACATGTGATTTTTACTTGTTCGACTTCTTAAGTTCTAGTGCTTGGAGAGGAGTTCCTAAAGGAGAGCTAGATAAACAGCCCCCAAAGGTTCAGAGGATGAATTTAGCACTACACATTAGTGAAGTTACATGGGGTCAATTTATCAAGCTCCGTATGGAGCTTGATGCCCCTTGTTTCTAAAGACTGCTGCTCCATAACTTGTCCGCCTGCTCTGAGGAGGTGGACAGAAATCAACCTGATCGAATACTATCAGGTTCATTGACACCCCCTGCTAGCATGAATCTGCAAAGGGCGGCATTGCACCAACAGTTTACCAGAACTGCTTGTGCAATGATAAATGCAGACAGCGTATGCTGTCAGCATTTATAGATGTGTGGCATACATGATACGCTACATCGTATCATGTCCGCTCACACATTAATAAATTTACCCTATGGTGTGAAGTTACTTGACATTGTGATTTTATTTGAAGATACTACACCATTTGGTGCCCTCTTTCTGTTATTTTGTTTCTTTATATCCATGCACACAGAACTTAGTGAGCTTTGAAGAGTTGGCTATCAGACTTTCCCCTGTTTGTGAGACCTAGCAACATTATATTTGGAACTTTCTTAATTACACCATAAGTGGTGGAACTCTAATGTATTGTATCAATTAATATTAAAGTATTGATGTGGCACTTGGTTTGGGACTCTTTTTATACATTTATTGGTGACACTTAATAATTACAGTCTTACCACTTTTTAGTTTTTTTAATATATATTTATATATATATATGTATATATATATATATATATATATATATATATATATATATATATATATATATATATATATATATATGTATTTAAGAATAAATAGAACATATTCTTATATGTGAATAACTAGAATCAATTTAATAATAAAATACAAAGTATAAGAGTAAAAATAGATTAAAATATACAACGCGTTTCTCAGCTTCAAGCTGTTTCCTCAGGCATGATGAAACATATTTTAATCTGTTTTTATTGTTATATTTTGTATTTTATTATTAAATCTATTCTAGTAGTATCTGCCTTGTACTACTTTGTTTTCTACTTTGCTATTGGAAACATTAGAATCTAGAAACCACAGCATACCATCCTGGGAGACCAAACAAATCTAGTCAGCTGGTGACTACAATACTCAACTTGCTTTTACAGCACTACCTGACAGTGCTTTCTCACATGTGAGTACCACATTTATAGCTGCACCATTGGGCAGTTTCTTTGTTTTTTATTTACAAAGTTCCCAATCATCTATCAATACTCTTGTGTTCACACCCTTGGAGGAGTTTTCCTTGCACATTCAGCTGGAGACTGAGAGACCCAATTTGTTTTATTTGCACTTGCAAATAGTGCAATACTTTTATGAGTATTTACACTGTCATCAGATTTTCTGCATATCTTTGATTTCTACACCATGAGGCACTCTTTTTTGTTTTCCCCATAGCACGTGAGCAAAACCTTTTTATTTTCTACTTGTAATAATTGTGGTTTACAATGTGCACAAAAAGCCAAAGTTTAATGGAGTCTAAATACCTGCATTCACACACATTAGACACTTATTATTAATACTGTATTAATTAGTCATTATCATTTACTTTAATTTGTATAGATATTTTTCAATTCTATGAAATGTGTTTTGTCTTAGGCTTCCATGTCTTTAAACAGATTTTTCTGTGCTATCATTTGCCTTATTGGAATGCTTTTTTAATAATTCAAATGGTAACTCTAATAGGCTAAATTGCTAAGAGAAAAAGAAAATCAACCAAACTTGCATGAAATGTTTAAAAAGTTGATGGATACAAATGGGGCCAATATCTTAGTGCAAATTTTAATTCTATTGAAACATTCAAATGTGAGACTGAATGGGAACCTTTATGGTACAATTCAAATGTCAAACCTATAAACCCTAGCTAATCCCCACTAATTATAAATTATTTGTACTGCCTTTTGGAGCGGCTATTAAGCATTCCAGAATACAGCCAATCAGAATGGGACACTTTGAACTTAAAGGGCTACGAAACACAACGGGCTAGATTTTGAGTGGAGCGCTATTTTAAAGTTGTCCTTTTACGGGAGCATGTTAAATAACCAGCCATTACGAGCTAGTGGTTTCACTTTGCACTTAGCGCAATTAAACAACGGTCAGACCTTTGGTTAATTTAAAAAATGTGCCCCAATTGCCGCCAAAATAAAGTGTACAGTAGTTAAGTTAAATAAAGATGAACATTTAAAAAAAAAAAAAAATACACAGAGCAGTTATAAGGGGTTAAAGTAAGGGGGTGTGAGATGTTAGAATTTTTTTTTATATAGACGTGAATGGGGGACTGTTTTTTACTGTAAATATATAGGTATATGCTGACATACATATATATTTATGTGTTAATATGTGTATATACACTTATAAAAACATAAATATAAATGTATATATTCATATACATATATATTTTTTATTTGCTGCCCAATGCTGCGCAAATTGCCCCTGCGCTGCACTAGATGCTTTGCTGTTTCTCACGGCATGAGAAAGAGGCTCCCATTGGAGCCTATGAAAGCACGCTCATTTACGTGTGCTGGTATTGCTGACTGGAGTAAAAATATTTTGCACTCCACTTGTAATCTAGGCCAAAATGTTTCTTCAAGATTCACATAGAGAATGTACCGTCATTTTAAACAACTTTCCAATCTACTTCTAATATCTTATCAAGTTTGCGTTGTACTCTAGCTATCTGTTGTTGAAAAGAACACCTATGTACGCTAAGGAGCAGCAAAGCACTACTGGGAGCTAGCTGCTGATTGGTGGCTGCACATTTATGCCTCTTGTCATTGTCTTTTTTTTCAGCTAGCTACCAGTTATGCATTGCTGTTCCTTCAAAAAAGGATACCAAAAGAACAATGCAAAATTGATAATAGAAGTAAAAAGGAAAGTCATTTAAAAGTGCGTGCTCTATCTGAATCATGAAATAAAAATGTTGGGTTTCATGTCTTTTTAATGGTTATGTTGATAACATTTCTTAAGCGAAAGGTTAAGCTCTAAGAAGGTAGCTTGTTTCTCAACTTTCTGAAGAAAACCCTTGGATTGTATTATTTGAACTTGATCAGGGTCTGTAATACAAGTGTTATGGTTTAAATCCAATCCAAAATAAAGGACTTACATTTTTTCTTTGTAGCCAAGCATCAGAAGTTATACTAAAATGCCCTAAACTTAGGAACAAGTCTCTGTCAAGTCTTCTGCTAAATAGACATTTGATAACAATTCTTTTATAATCGGATCTTTTTATCCAGTAAATTATAAGTTATAAATAAAACATATAGGGCCAGATTATGAGTGGAGTGCAAAAGTTTGTGTGCGAGCGATAAGGGGTTTATTGTGGGTGTTTCAGCTTGTCAGCTTAGCGCTGGTATTACGACTTGAACTTAAACGTTAGCACTTTAGCACAATCGTGATTTACGCTAGAATGATGACCACGCCTAATGTCTCTCAAAACAAAAAAGTTGCACAAAACACATCAAAAATACATTACAAAGTACACTCATAATAATACCATCTAATACAAATTATTAAAGAAATATTGCACACAACAGTTGTAAGAGCTCAAATATATGAGATCTTAGGTTAAGGTAGGCAAATGGCTTTTACATAGAAATACATACATGTACATCTCTAAAGATTTATATATATATATGTTTATAAATGTATACATATGTATTTATATGTTTATATAGTTATTTACAGACATATATACACATATAAACACATAAACATATATGTATACCCACACATACATATACAGTATATATATATATATATATATATATATATATATATATATATATATATATATATATATATATATATATATATATATATAGTAACCAAAGTATTTGCACTCTCACCTACCACCAGCATGCCAGGAGCAGAGGAGATGGACAATAGACAAAGGATTTACACTCTATAGGCTTTTATCAAATGTATGCTTTATTAGTGACATTTTGTGGATCACACTCCCCCTGAAGAAGGGGAGTGTGATCCCCGAAACATCACTAATAAAGCATACATTTGATCCAAGCCCAAAACAACAGCGCCACTTGTAATCTAGCCCCAAGTGTGTGCTAGGAAGCTGAGTGAATAGGTTCTCAAGTTCGGAACCTTGTCCGCTCCCAGCTTTGTACATGAGGCACAATTAATTATTTTTGTACATAAATCATTTGATAAGCTTTTCTATCGGCTAGATTTAGAGTTTTGTCGGTAAGGACCCGCGTAGCTAACGCCGGCTTTTTTCTGGCCGCACCATAAAAATAACTGGTATTGAGAGTCCACATAAAGGCTGTGTTAGGCTCCAAAAAAGGAGCGTAGAGCATATTTAACGCAGCTTCAACTCTCGATACCAGAGTTGCTTATGCAAGCGGCCAGCCTCAAAAACGTGCTCGTGCACGATTCCCCCATAGGAAACAATGGGGATGTTTGAGCTGAAAAAAAACCTGCAAAAAAGCCGCGTTCAGCTCCTAACGCAGCCCCATTGTTTGCTATGCGTAAACACTTCCTACGTCTGCACCTAACACCCTAACATGTACCCCGAGTCTAAACACCCCTAACCTTACACTTATTAACCCCTAATCTGCCGCCCCCGCTATCGCTGACCCCTGTATATTATTATTAACCCCTAATCTACCGCTCCGGACACCGTCGCTACTTACATTATCCTTATGTACCCCTAATCTGCTGCCCTAACATCGCCGACCCCTATATTATATTTATTAACCCCTAATCTGCCCCCCACAACGTCGCCTCCACCTGCCTACACTTATTAACCCCTAATCTGCCGAGCTGACCTGAGCGCTACTATAATAAAGTTATTAACCCCTAATCCGCCTCACTAACCCTATAATAAATAGTATTAACCCCTAATCTGCCCTCCCTAACATTGCCGACACCTAACTTCAATTATTAACCCCTAATCTGCCGACCGGAGCTCACCGCTATTCTAATAAATGTATTAGCCCCTAAAGCTAAGTCTAACCCTAACACTAACACCCCCCTAAGTTAAATATAATTTACATCTAACAAAATTAATTAACTCTTATTAAATAAATTATTCCTATTTAAAGCTAAATACTTACCTGTAAAATAAATCCTAATATAGCTACAATATAAATTATAATTACATTGTAGCTGTTTTAGGATTAATATTTATTTTACAGGCAACTTTGTAATTATTTTAACCAGGTACAATAGCTATTAAATAGTTAAGAACTATTTAATAGTTACCTAGTTAAAATAATTACAAAATTACCTGTCAAATAAATCCTAACCTAAGTTACAATTAAACCTAACACTATACTATCATTAAATTAATTAAATAAAATACCTACAATTACCTTCAATTAAACCTAACACTACACTATCAATAAATTAATTAAATACAATACCTACAATTACCTACAGTTAAACCTAACACTATACTATCAATACATTAATTAAATACAAAACCTACAAATAACTACAATGAAATAAACTAACTAAAGTACAAAAAATAAAAAAGAACTAAGTTACAAAAAATAAAAAAATATCTACAAACATAAGAAAAATTTTACAACAATTTTAAACTAATTACACCTACTCTAAGCCCCCTAATAAAACAACAAAGCCCCCCAAAATAAAAAAATGCCCTACCCTATTCTAAATTACTAAAGTTAAAAGCTCTTTTACCTTACCAGCCCTGAACAGGGCCCTTTGCGGGGCATGCCCCAAGAAGTTCAGCTCTTTTGCCTGTAAAAAAAACATACAATACCCCCCCCAACATTACAACCCACCACCCACATACCCCTAATCTAACCCAAACCCCCCTTAAATAAACCTAACACTAAGCCCCTGAAGATCTTCCTACCTTGTCTTCACCATACCAGGTTCACCGATCGGTCCTGAAGAGCTCCTCCGATGTCCTGATCCAAGCCCAAGCGGGGGGCTGAAGATGTCCATGATCCGGTAGAAGTCTTCATTTAAGCGGGGCAGAAGAGGTCTTCCATCCGATTGAAGTCTTCATCCAGGCGGCATCTTCTATCGACATCCATCTGGAACGGAGCGGCAGCATCATGAAGACCTCCGACGCGGAACATCCATCCTGGCCGACGACTGAACGAGGAATGACGGTTCCTTTAAATGACGTCATCCAAGATGGCGTCCCTCGAATTCCGATTGGCTGATAGGATTCTATCAGCCAATCGGAATTAAGGTAGGAATATTCTGATTGGCTGATGGAATCAGCCAATCAGAATCAAGTTCAATCCGATTGGCTGATCCAATCAGCCAATCAGATTGAGCTCGCATTCTATTGGCTGTTCCGATCAGCCAATCAGAATATTCCTACCTAAATTCCGATTGGCTGATAGAATCCTATCAGCCAATCGGAATTCGAGGGACGCCATCTTGGATGACGTCATTTAAAGGAACCGTCATTCGTCGTTCAGTCGTCGGCCAGGATGGATGTTCCGCGTCGGAGGTCTCCAGGATGCTGCCGCTCCGTTCCAGATGGATGTCGATAGAAGATGCCTCTTGGATGAAGACTTCAATCGGATGGAAGACCTCTTCTGCCCCGCTTGGATGAAGACTTCTACCGGATCATGGACATCTTCAGCCCCCCCGCTTGGGCTTGGATCAGGACATTGGAGGAGCTCTTCAGGACCGATCGGTGAACCTGGTATGGTGAAGACAAGGTAGGAAGATCTTCAGGGGCTTAGTGTTAGGTTTATTTAAGGGGGGTTTGGGTTAGATTAGGGGTATGTGGGTGGTGGGTTGTAATGTTGGGGGGGGTATTGTATGTTTTTTTTACAGGCAAAAGAGCTGAACTTCTTGGGGCATGCCCCGCAAAGGGCCCTGTTCAGGGCTGGTAAGGTAAAAGAGCTTTTAACTTTAGTAATTTAGAATAGGGTAGGGCATTTTTTATTTTGGGGGGCTTTGTTGTTTTATTAGGGGGCTTAGAGTAGGTGTAATTAGTTTAAAATTGTTGTAATATTTTTCTTATGTTTGTAGATATTTTATTATTTTTTGTAACTTAGTTCTTTTTATTTTTTGTACTTTAGTTAGTTTATTTCATTGTAGTTATTTGTAGGTTTTGTATTTAATTAATGTATTGATAGTGTAGTGTTAGGTTTAATTGTAGGTAATTGTAGGTATTGTATTTAATTAATTTATTGATAGTGTAGTGTTAGGTTTAATTGTAGGTAATTGTAGGTATTTTATTTAATTAATTTAATGATAGTATAGTGTTAGGTTTAATTGTAACTTAGGTTAGGATTTATTTGACAGGTAATTTTGTAATTATTTTAACTAGGTAACTATTAAATAGTTCTTAACTATTTAATAGCTATTGTACCTGGTTAAAATAATTACAAAGTTGCCTGTAAAATAAATATTAATCCTAAAATAGCTACAATATAATTATAATTTATATTGTAGCTATATTAGGATTTATTTTACAGGTAAGTATTTAGCTTTAAATAGGAATAATTTATTTAATAAGAGTTAATTAATTTCGTTAGATGTAAATTATATTTAACTTAGGGGGGTGTTAGTGTTAGGGTTAGACTTAGCTTTAGGGGTTAATGCATTTATTAGAATAGCGGTGAGCTCCGGTCATCAGATTAGGGGTTAATAATTGAAGTTAGGTGTCGGCGATGTTAGGGAGGGCAGATTAGGGGTTAATACCATTTATTTTAGGGTTAGTGAGGCGGATTAGGGGTTAATAACTTTATTATAGTAGTGCTCAGGTCCGCTCGGCAGATTAGGGGTTAATAAGTGTAGGCAGGTGGAGGCGACGTTGTGGGGGGCAGATTAGGGGTTAATAAATATAATATAGGGGTCGGCGGTGTTAGGGGCAGCAGATTAGGGGTACATAAGGATAACGTAGTTGGCGGTCGGCAGATTAGGGGTTAAAAATAATTAATCGAGTGGCGGCGATGTGGGGGGACCTCGGTTTAGGGGTACATAGGTAGTTTATGGGTGTTAGTGTACTTTAGAGTACAGTAGTTAAGAGCTTTATGAACCGGCGTTAGCCCAGAAAGCTCTTAACTACTGACTTTTTTCCTGCGGCTGGAGTTTTGTCGTTAGAGTTCTAACGCTCACTTCAGCCACGACTCTAAATACCGGAGTTAGAAAAATCCCATTGAAAAGATAGGATACGCAATTTACGTAAGGGGATCTGCGGTATTGAAAAGTTGCGGCTGAAAAGTGAGCGTTAGACCCTTTTTTTGAGTGACTCCAAATACCAGAGTTTGCCTAAAACCAGTGTTAGGAGCCTCTAACGCTGGTTTTCACGGCTAACGCCAAACTCCAAATCTAGGCCTAGGATTGTAAATTAACCTATAAATATCTCTGACCATACTAAATTGATTTATATCGAATATTTAAATGTGAGAAAGAAAATTTGTAGACAGTATTGATATACCAAAGATCACGCAGTTACAGCAGGAAACTTTAAATACCATAATAACAGTAAAAGTAGTTAGTAAAATTATCGCAAGCCTGCCACCCGGTGAAGCTCCCGGCCCTGATGGTTTGCCCATTGAATGGTATAAAATCTTGCGGGAACCTTTGCAGATATAATGACAACATTATTTAATGACTATCTACATATAGTGAATTATGGCGGATTGCACTTTATGTTCTCATCAGGCTACTCATGACTAAAAGCAACTGACCCCAATGTCTTGGCCGCCGACACAAGGGCCACCCGTTACTGGGTGTGTATTAGTGAGTAGCGTATTATACTTTGACTACTTATATATAGAATCAGAGGTACTCTGTAGATAGTGTGACATTATTAAGGCCACTAATGTCCTGACCCACAGGGGGAGATTAAAATGTAGGAGAGTATGCAGATATTCTGTTGAGGCTCCTGTAAAGAGTTCCCTAATCTGATACCCTCTATACAGTGGAAACAAACCTCCCCTTTGATTGGGGTTGGTCAATATTCCTTTATACTGGAG
The DNA here is from genome assembly GCF_027579735.1 of Bombina bombina. Taxonomy (NCBI): domain Eukaryota; kingdom Metazoa; phylum Chordata; class Amphibia; order Anura; family Bombinatoridae; genus Bombina; species Bombina bombina. The sequence goes on along the minus strand of NC_069503.1, from coordinate 831,325,500 downwards.
CCCTGAACTGAGGGTGACAGGAAACGTGAATATGACGTAAGCCTACATCAATGAAAACATCAAGTAATCAAAAAGGAGAACAACATATTGCTAGATATTAAGCAATGAAATACTGGATACTCTAAAACTCCAACCAAATCCAGCTCTCACACCTTACGGAAAACTGGGTTAAAACAGGGAACCAACTGCAAGTGATTCAAATATGTGTGATGGGGTGTTCTCTATGAGTTATCCACACTGACTGGGTGTTGTAACAACAAGGAATATATAATCTTAAGAGAATTGGCCTATAATTAAAGGGTGACAAGTCCTCTCTTTGAGGTATCAAGAAATGCCTTCATATAACTGGTCACCTCTGCTTGGGCTATTAGAATATAAACTGGCAGTAAGCTAAGAGATACAATTTAGCAAACATAGGGTATGAAATATAAACACTGCAAATATGGTTAACATGTAACCTGTGATCCAGCATTAATGGATAGCTCCAATGTCCTTTTATAGTGTAGTAGTTACTACAGTGTTAGTGACCCTTAATTGACTGTCAACCAACTCCAATTCTCATGTTCAGCAGTGTGATGCAGTCATCATGAGGGGTATCCTATTTGGTTACATTTAAGACCACTCTGAGATCATGTAGAGTCCCCCTGAAAAACCAAGCTGTGTTTAAGAAAACAGTCAGCTATACTCCATGTGTGTGACTTCCAGTGTGCGCATATTTTTGGAGAGTCCCAGTCTCAAGCTGGTAGATCCACTCATATAATTCAACAGCACTCTCCATTATCTCAATGTCTCCTTCTTCCAGGGGCTCTGGGGTACCGCTGCACTTTAATGGCTGCTCAAGGCTAGTATCTTGGAGGCTAGTTTCATATGATAAAGTATGAACCCTGCTCTGTACTTCTTTTGCCTCCCGTAACTTGCGCTGAGGAGTAAGCACTCCATGTGATTCAGGGTTAGAGACCCCACATAGTCATTTCTACTATATGAGGGCATCCATTCCGTAGCTAGAGTAGATCTTATCTCAAAAAAGTGCATATCAAGTAGAGCCTCAATCTTCTTAAAGTGAATTATAATCTCTGTCGCCATCTTTGTTGAGGCCTTGTATAGCTGCAGACCTCTTCTGGGTAGTATAAATAGGCAGATTGCCAAATTATATGCCCTTTGTAGTTCACTGATTCCAATAACCTGCAAGGTATAAGCTCAGCTCCCCAGTTCCATAGGTTTTTGTGTGAGGTTCCCAGGCATCATAAGAATAATAGCAGGTTAGTACTGCTCTACTCGGCAACTTAGTTAACCGAGGAGGATATTGCGTAGATGTTATGATGCCGTCGCCTGTAAACTCAAACATTCTAGTTTGGGTTCTGCTGATATGGTCAGTAAAATAGTCAAATCGTTCAGCTCTGTATCTTCTCCTTAGTTAGTATGTTAACTTATGGGCCAGAATGTCATATTTGAGAAGAGCTAAACATTAAATTATCATAGTCATTTAAGGAGCTTTACGATTTTGCTGCTGATCATGGCCCCGGCCTGGACACGCCCCCAGCATATTATCTTTTAATAGCATTTTGTGTTAGTGTTAATTCAGATAAGCTGTGCCTATGCTGGGTTTTTTCTAAGTTATTAATTTCCTGGTTTCTATGAGGAATTAGCTAAAAACAGACTTCCTGAATAATTTTTATTAAAGGGACATGAAACCCATCATTTTACTTTCATGGTTCAGATAGAGCACACAATTTTAAACAACTTCCCAATTTACTTTTATTATCTAATTTGCTTAGTTCTCTTGGTATCCTTTGCTGAAAAAGAAACCTAGATAAGTGTAGGATCTGGGAGCTAGCTGCTTATTGGTGTATGCATATATATATATCTCTGGGGAAAAAACTATCTATTGCCATTGGCTTAACAATGTGTTCAGCTAGCTCCTGGTAGTACATTGCTGCTCCTTTAATAAAGGATACCAAGAAAATGAAGCAACATTGATATTAAAAGTACACTGGAAAGTTGTTAAAAATGTATGCTCTATCTGAAAATTAAGAGAAAAAATTGTGTTTCATGTCCTTTAAGTTATTAAACATGTGCATACATTGTGGAGCTTTTGATTGCATTTGCATTCTTGCAGTATTATTAATCAGTAACTTTAAGGGACATAAAAGCAAATTTTGTTTTGTTTTTCATGATTCACATAGAGCATACAGTTTTATCAAATTTGCTTCATTTTCTTGGTATCTTTTATTGAAGGGCAGCATTGCTCTACTGGGAGCTAGATAAAAACATCAGGTGAGACAATGACAAGACGCATATACTGTATATGCAGCCACCAATAAGCTGCTATCTCCCAGTAGTGCATTGCTGCTTCTGAACAAGCACACAAGCATACAAACCCAGCTGTTTTATAGATCACTTTCGTAAGGGCTGAATTAGTTATGAGTTTCACAAAACTCAAAACTAAAATGTTACAATGTACACTAACACTCATAAACTACCTATTAACCCCTAAACTGCCACCCTCCCACATCGCAAATACTATATTACACCTATTAACCCCTAATCTGCTGCCCACCCACATCGCGACTATTAAATAAACCTATTAACCCCTAATCCCACCGACATCACCAACACAAAATAAATCTAGTAACCCCTAATCCGCCACTCCCCGACATAGTCAACACTAAATAAAATGATTATCCCCTAATCCGCCGCCCCCGACATCGCCAACACTAAATAAACCTATTATACCCTAAACCGCCAGCCCCCACATTGTAACTAATAAACTAAACCTATTAACCCCTAAACTGCCGCCCCCCCACATTACAAAACACTAAATAAAACTATTAACCCCTAAACCTAACACCCCATAACTTTAAATTAAAAGTTACAATATAACTATCTTAAAGGGACAGTCTACACCAGCATTTTTATTGTTTTAAAAGATAGATTATCCTTTTATTACCCATTTCCCAGTTTTGCATAACTAACACAGTTATAATAATATACTTTTAACCTCTGTGATTATCTTGTATCTAAGCATCTGCAAACTGCCCCTTTTTTCAGTTCTTTTGACAGACTTGCAGTCTAGCCAATCAGTGCCTGCTCCCAGATTACTTCACGTGCACAAGCACAGTGTTATCTATATGAAAAATGTGAACTAACACCCTCTAGTGGTGAAAAACTGTTAAAATGCAATATGAAAGAGGTGGGCTTCAAGGTCTAAGAAATTAGCATATGAACCTCCTAGGTTAAGCTTTCAACTAAGAATACCAAGAGAACAAAGCAAAATTGATGATAAAAGTAAATTGGAAAATTGTTTAAAATTAAATGCTCTATCTGAATCATGAAAGTTTATTTTGGCCTAGACTGTCCCTTTAAAATAAATAAAAACTTACCTGTGAAATAAAAAATAAATAAGATTAAACTATAAATTAACCTAACATTACTATTCTAACAAAATAAAAAAAAAGCTACCAATTAAAATTTCTAAGTTACATGATTAAAAAACCTAACACTATGAAAAAAGAAAAAACCTTAATCACAAATTTAAAAAATCCTAATACTACAAATTTTTTAAAAAAAATCTAACATTACAAAAAATAATAAACACTAACTTACGAAAATAAAAAACTCTATCTAATAGCTGAAAATAGAAGAACAAAAGAGCGCATCCACGACTCAAGGTAAAAAGTTTAACATCTTTAATGCGAGCACATAATCAGTTGCACTTACAAGAAATTAGTGTTAAAAACACCTTTAGACAACATACATTCGGCAGGTATGCAGATCCGGGTGGCTGCTCTCACTTCCAGCACTATGGTCCCTTATCTCTATGTACGTTGTCCTCTAGTTAAGGCAAATGTGATCGTATCAATCTTTTTTCTTGAAGTAAAACTGATTGTGCTCGCATTAAAGATGTTAAACTTTTTACCTTGAGTCGTGGATGCGCTCTTTTGTTCTTCTGTTTTCAGCATATCGTAGTCTGAACACTCCTTAGTGCTCAGTGAATTTTGAAGCTGCACCATCGATTCAATACAACGGGAGAGCTTATCTGCTGGAATCTGAGACAATTTATTTAAGTAAACCTATCATACTCCCAGAGTCACGAAAAAGTTAATTGCGGTCAGTGTATCCTTAGCATCAGCTAAGGACCTAGGTTATTATTATTATTTTATTATTATTATATTATATATAAATACACTCAAGAATATCATTGATATTTATTATTATTTTTGTTTATATTGAGCGGAAAAGCCATTTGTAAAGATTGTAAACAATATATCTTGTGTCTATTATAGTATTTTTCAGTTAGCGCAAATCTAATCTAATAGCTCTATCAAAATAAAAAAGTCCAGCCAAAATAAAAACACCCCCTAACCTACAATAAACTACCAATATCCCTTAAAAGAGCATTTTGTAGGGCATTGCCCTAAGTTAAACATCTCTTTTACATACAAAAATTGCAAAGTCTCCCCAACAGTAAAACCCCCCACCCAACCTACCCCCCAAAATAAAAAACCTAAGTCTAAAAAAAACTAAGCTACCTATTGCCCTTAAAGGGGCATTTGTATGGGCATTGCCCTTAAAAGGGATTCAGCTCTTTTACTGCCCTTAAAAGGGCATTCAGCTTTTTTACAGTGTCCAAACTGGATAAACAAAAAACTATGTCTGGCTTTATTTCAGACTGCAAAGCAACAAAATGTTATTATTTTCAAGGTGGGAGATTCTTTTCAATACCCACTGTATATATATATATGTGTGTGTGTGTGTGTGTGTGTCAGTATGTGTGTGTATGTGTGTATGTATATATGTATCTTTATGTATGCGTATGTGTATATATGTATACGTGTATCTTTATATATGCGTATGTGTATATATGTATACGTATGTGTATACACGTACATATATAATATATACATATATACACATATATATTTCTATATACACACACACACATATATATATATATATATATATATATATATATATATATATATATATATATATATATATATATATATATATATATATATATATATACTGTATATATATATATATATATATATATATACAAATAGAAAAAGGCACTCACTGGTATAAAATAAAATATAACATTTAATGGTTCAAGTTAAGAATGCATGATGTTTCGGAGGTATTACACCCCCTTTATCAAATGCATGATACAAACAGTTTGAATCTACAAAAAGCAGTATAACACATACAATACCCCTTCACCTTAAGTACCCCATTCGCATCTGATGGCGCCAAGCCGCAATCGCGGCTTGCATGGTGCATACCCGGAAATCATGTGACCGGAAGTTGCGTCAACAGCGTGAACCACGTGGTGACGCCGGTAACCATAGTGACAACTATTTGTTGTCTTACGGCATACACAAAACAATGAGGAAGTGTCAAATATACACTTAGCTAGAGCACCATAAGAAATCCTCATTGTGAATGCCCAAGGGTACTGCAGCCAACCGCAAATCAGAATGCCAATATATTTAAAAAGTCTACAATCAACCAAAGATAATCGATCATAGTTGATCGAATATAATTTAAAAGCATGACAATGGTGGACATATAGTAATTTAATAACTTTATACTAAAATGTATTTGTTTAACTGGTGATGTACACATATGTAACAGCACACTATCATCAATGATCAAATATGTAAGAGATGGGAAAAAGCATTTTCGACCATCCCAGATCTCAGATAGTGAATAGTATGTGCACATATATGCATAACCAGTCGATTTGTATATTCTCAATGTCTCCTGGAGTATGGTAGAAAATACCTGAGGACTTGTGAACTAACAATAATAAAAAGTCATATTTTTAAAAGTCATTTAGAGATGGATATGATTTACGATTTCAGATAGAGTGAACTGTTCTAATCCATACAGAGCGATTAGATCAACTTGCAATGTAAAATGGCGAGAAATCCAGCATAGTGTTTAAACCCCTGGGTGCTATGGTATCCAAAGCGTAGATCCATCTCGTCTCCATTCTTAACAGTCGATTGCCCCTGTCACCTCCCCTTGTTAGCGGTGGTACTTGGTCAATTAGCATGGTTTTTAAGCTTGATACACCATGTTTATGTCTGGCGAAATGGCGTGCTACTGGCTGATCAGAGTTGCCATTTTTGATGGCTTCCCTGATCGCACAGCGATGATTGGCCATACGCTCCCGAAATGTAGTGACCGTTTTCCCTATGTAGACAAGGGAACAGGGACAAATCAGCATGTAAATCACATGGGTACTCATGCATGAGAGTCTGTGTTTGATTTTGTAGCGCTTGTTAGTGTGTGGGTGCTGAAAAGTATCACCCTTGAGCATGCTATCACACGTGACGCAGTCACCACATTTAAAGCACCCTTTTTTATTGGATTTCAGCCAAGTAGTTTTCTCATAGCACCCAGTTGGATCCGTTTTCACCAGCAGGTCCCGCAAATTTCTTGCTCTTCGATATACCATTCTTGGATGTTGCTGTTTCACAAATGGTAAAGATTTGTCTGAGTGCACCAGATCCCATTGTTTAGAGATTGCTCCAGTGACTTTTTGGTGCATTGGATCAAATGTGGTTATAAAGTTGATCTTCTCCTCTGTGTTGTTTATTGCTCTTGGCTTGATCGTGTTGCCCTCAAATCGTTTAATGGCTTCTTCCTTTATGTCCATCACCATCTCTCTATCATATCCACGTACAATTAATTTCTCTGACATCTCATTTAGTTGTGTTGTCCTATTGTGTGCCTCAGTGTTGTTGCGCAGAACCCAAGTGAGCTGGGAGGCTACTATCCCTTTCTTCTGGTGTATGGGATGATAGCTCCGTGCGTCTAGCAAAGAGTTACGGTCGGTAGGTTTGGTATAGAGAGACGTGCCAAACCTACATACCTCATTCTCAATTACCTTAAAGATATTAAGGTCCAAAAAATGTACTTCATTGATATCATACTCAAGTTTAAATTTAATTGGGCTAGACAGATTATTAAGGTCATTTACCCAAGAGATCATATATATTGGCATTCTGATTTGCGGTTGGCTGCAGTACCCTTGGGCATTCACAATGAGGATTTCTTATGGTGCTCTAGCTAAGTGTATATTTGACACTTCCACATTGTTTTGTGTATGCCGTAAGACAACAAACAGTTGTCACTATGGTTACCGGCGTCATCACGTGGTTCACGCTGTTGACGCAACTTCCGGTCACATGATTTCCGGGTATGCACCATGCAAGCCGCGATTGCGGCTTGGCGCCATCAGATGCGAATGGGGTACTTAAGGTGAAGGGATATTGTATGTGTTATACTGCTTTTTGTAGATTCAAACTGTTTGTATCATGCATTTGATAAAGGGGGTGTAATACCTCCGAAACGTCATGCATTCTTAACTTGAACCATTAAATGTTATATTTTATTTTATACCAGTGAGTGCCTTTTTCTATTTGTATATCTGATGATTTTTTTAAGTGCACCCTGGAAGCTGTTATCCTGTATATGGAGTGCCTTTCTTACTGACTCTAATCTACCTACATTTACCTGAATGTGCACCCTACTCTGCAATGCTGAAATGAACTAACTTGCAATATTGTACTACAACTGTCTGGATTTTTACAAAAAACGGATTCCTTGGAAAAGGTTTTTATCTTTTATTGTCTCTTCCTTCTTGCATGAACATGGAGGACTACTCAGATTTGACAATCTCACCGGAAACCATCTCAGCTATCCCTGATGGAGATGGAGTGAATACAGATACATTTGTATATACGGATAAGATGTTAATAGGATTCTTGTTGCAGCAGACCTGAGTGAGTTGAGGGGTGAAACCCCAATTAATGTACATCACAAACTACTCAATTTAAGAAAGAGGCTTACTGATTTTCATTTACATGCTGTTTATCTCTCTAATTATCACAGAAATAGACAAATTCCCAGGGGTTTTAGGTTGAAAAATGTTCCTACTATTGGTCGCTCCAATGCTGAGTTTTGTCGCAGGTGGTGCTCTATTCTAAACAAATGTTCTTATAATCTCATTTTACTAGTCATTGAAGAAGTGACCAGACTAGAAAATAAGATGAAAATAGAGATTGATGCCATTAAATCTAGTAGTCTGGAGATCATGACCGGCGACGAAACTCAGGATTGGGTCACTAAATTGGAAACACAAGTTAAAAAATATAAAAGTGATCTTGTGAGTTTTAAAAATAGAAAATTAACAGCTGTTGAAAGTGATTACAGAGAAAAACGTGTGTATAGATGGCTATATGGTAAAGATCAGGATACATTCCGTGGCAGACGCAGGTTCAATAGAACTAGAAATACTCTTGGTACCATTGATACTAGTGGTGGGGACTCATCTGAGGGTGACACTAATGAAGATCAACAGGACAGACAAGCACCAGGGTCTAACACGGCTTCTTTTTCTGGGGTTATGACCAGAGCAGCCGCAAAACAACCACTAGGATCAAAGGTAAAAAAAGACACAAGAGAACCCACATCAGACGTGGGGGGACACAACAAAAAAGCGAAACCCAAAGAAAAAATAGACATTGTGTTTAACCTCAGTGACCGCTGTCTCACTGAGGCTGAACACAATGTTTTGAATCATGGCCTCTCGTTTGTACCGACCCCTAAATGTGATAAGTTTGACAAAATTGTAGATGCACATAGTTTACAGAAGAAATTAAAATTGAAAGATTTTTTTAAGGATAAAGAAATAACTCCCCTTGATGGATCTACATTTAGGCCCAAATCCACCTTTGAACCGCCCACTACTCACCCAACTATCAAAGGTTACACACGCATGATTTGTCACGATATTGATATGGAACAGGATACAACGGGTTTCTCTAATTTATCCCCTGACGAATATAGGGCCATAAAGGATTTGAGTGATGATAAGTCAATTATCATAAGACCTGCGGATAAAGGGGGAGGGATTGTCCTTATGAATTACCAAGACTACCAACAGGAGGCTCAACGCCAACTAGCTGATAACAAAGTTTATATACGTCTAAAGGGTAATCCCACAACCACATTTAAAAAGCAAATTGATCAGTCCCTGAGATCTGCAAAGGAGGCATGTATTTTGAGTGACAAGGAATATAATTTTTTGACTGTGGACTTTCCTATAGTCCCAGTACTTTATCTGTTGCCTAAAGTCCATAAAACACTTGAAAAACCCCCTGGCAGACCTATTGTGTCTGCCAGGGGCTCACTATTCTCCAATATAGCCAAATACATTGACCATCATCTCCAACCAGTAGTTAAGGATACATTTGCCTATCTACAGGATTCCCCTAGTCTAATCAGGATTTTGAAAACCTTTGATTCCCTACAAGTTGGTGATATCCTGGTCACCATGGACGTTGATAGCCTGTACACCTCCATCCCTCATACGGGAGGTGTGCAGGCTGTCAGGTCCATGGTGGTAGGATCCCATCTGTACAAGGGACCTCCCATTGAATTTCTGCTAGATCTCTTACAGACCTGTTTGGAAAAGAATTATTTTAAATTTGAGAGAGACTTCTACTTGCAGATCTCGGGGACTGCCATGGGTTCAAACATGGCCCCTGCATACGCCAACCTCTATATGTCCTGGTATGAGCAGTATTTAATGCGACCCCAGGACTTAATAGAGGTGGTGTACTATACTAGATACATAGACGATGTCTTTTTGATTTGGCAAGGTACCCCGGAAACCCTGATCTCTTGGGTAAATGACCTAAATAATCTGTCTAGCCCAATTAAATTTAAACTTGAGTATGATATCAATGAAGTACATTTTTTGGACCTTAATATCTTTAAGGTAATTGAGAATGAGGTATGTAGGTTTGGCACGTCTCTCTATACCAAACCTACCGACCGTAACTCTTTGCTAGACGCACGGAGCTATCATCCCATACACCAGAAGAAAGGGATAGTAGCCTCCCAGCTCACTCGGGTTCTGCGCAACAACACTGAGGCACACAATAGGACAACACAACTAAATGAGATGTCAGAGAAATTAATTGTACGTGGATATGATAGAGAGATGGTGATGGACATAAAGGAAGAAGCCATTAAACGATTTGAGGGCAACACGATCAAGCCAAGAGCAATAAACAACACAGAGGAGAAGATCAACTTTATAACCACATTTGATCCAATGCACCAAAAAGTCGCTGGAGCAATCTCTAAACACTGGGATCTGGTGCACTCAGACAAATCTTTACCATTTGTGAAACAGCAACATCCAAGAATGGTATATCGAAGAGCAAGAAATTTGCGGGCCCTGCTGGTGAAAATGGATCCAACTGGGTGCTATGAGAAAACTACTTGGCTGAAATCCAATAAAATAGGGGGCTTTAAATGTGGTGACTGCGTCACGTGTGATAGCATGCTCAAGGGTGATACTTTTCAGCACCCACACACTAACAAGCGCTACAAAATCAAACACAGACTCTCATGCATGAGTACCCATGTGATTTACATGCTGATTTGTCCCTGTTCCCTTGTCTACATAGGGAAAACGGTCACTACATTTCGTGAGCGTATGGCCAATCATCGCTGTGCGATCAGGGAAGCCATCAAAAATGGCGACTCTGATCAGCCAGTAGCACGCCATTTCGCCAGACATAAACATGGTGTATCAAGCTTAAAAACCATGCTAATTGACCAAGTACCACCGCTAACAAGGGGAGGTGACAGGGGCAATCGACTGTTAAGAATGGAGACGAGATGGATCTACGCTTTGGATACCATAGCACCCAGGGGTTTAAACACTATGCTGGATTTCTCGCCATTTTACATTGCAAGTTGATCTAATTGCTCTGTATGGATTAGAACAGTTCACTCTATCTGAAATCGTAAATCATATCCATCTCTAAATGACTTTTAAAAACATGACTTTTTATTATTGTTAGTTCACAAGTCCTCAGGTATTTTCTACCATACTCCAGGAGACATTGAGAATATACAAATCGACTGGTTATGCATATATGTGCACATACTATTCACTATCTGAGATCTGGGATGGTCGAAAATGCTTTTTCCCATCTCTTACATATTTGATCATTGATGATAGTGTGCTGTTACATATGTGTACATCACCAGTTAAACAAATACATTTTAGTATAAAGTTATTAAATTACTATATGTCCACCATTGTCATGCTTTTAAATTATATTCAATCAACTATGATCGATTATCTTTGGTTGATTGTAGACTTTTTAAATATATTGGCATTCTGATTTGCGGTTGGCTGCAGTACCCTTGGGCATTCACAATGAGGATTTCTTATGGTGCTCTAGCTAAGTGTATATTTGACACTTCCTCATTGTTTTGTGTATGCCGTAAGACAACAAACAGTTGTCACTATGGTTACCGGCATCACCACGTGGTTCACGCTGTTGACGCAACTTCCGGTCACATGATTTCCGGGTATGCACTATGCAAGCAGCGATTGCGGCTTGGCGCCATCAGATGCGAATGGGGTACTTAAGGTGAAGGGGTATTGTATGTGTTATACTGCTTTTTGTAGATTCAAACTGTTTGTATCATGCATTTGATAAAGGGGGTGTAATACCTCCGAAACGTCATGCATTCTTAACTTGAACCATTAAATGTTATATTTTATTTTATACCAGTGAGTGCCTTTTTCTATTTGTATATCTGATGATTTTTTGAAGTGCACCCTGGAAGCTGCTATCCTGTATATGGAGTGCCTTTCTTATTGACTCTAATCTATACTGTATATATATATATATATATATATATATATATACTCCAACAACACAAACGCACCCTGCCACAGCAAAAAAGCACACCAGGTAACAGCTGTAAATAGCGAAACACCTTTATTCAATCTTGTGTGAACATGTAGGAGAACACACACTGAAAGGAAAGACAGACAGCACAGAACACTCGGTCAAATGCGTTTCATTAGAAAACTGACTTCATCAATGACCATACATATATATATGTTTTTGTGTGTATAGAAATATATAAGTGTATATATATATATATATATATATATACACAGTATATATACACAGATATTTGAGCCCTTGCCGGTCCAACATCTTGTCATATTCCATATCCCTTTAAATAACTGTTTAAGCACTTTAATTAATAAAAACATACTGTATATATTACATTTAATATGTATATATCTGTGTGAAATACTTTATTTTATCATAAATGTATTTTGTTATGCTTTTTCTCTACACCACTTGTAACTGCAACATATTGCAAAGAGAATTCTAAATTGCTAAATTTGAAATTAAAGGGAAAGTCTAGTCAAAATGTAACTTTCATGTTTCAGATAGGGCATGTTATTTTACATAATTCATCATTTACTTTTTTCATCAAATTTGCTCTTTTCTAAAACTAGGTATGCTCATATGCTAATTTATGAGCCCATGAAGGCCGCCTCTTATCTGAATGCATTTGGCAGATTTTCACAGCTAGAGGGCATTAGTTCTAGTTTGCTATATAGATAACATCGTGCTCTTGTTGGTGGAGTTACTTATGAGAGGGCTCTGATTGGCTAAAATGCAAATCTGTCAAAAGAACTAAAATTAGGGAACAGTCTGCAGAGGCTTAGATACTCACAGAGGGAAAAAGTATATTAATATAACCGTGTTAGTTATGCAAAACTGGAGTAAGGGAAATAAAGGGATTATCTATATTTTTAAACAATAACAATTCTGAAGTAGTCCCATCAAGAGCAAACTCAAATAAGGCAATGTTTTATTATTTATTTGCCTGCTTCCAAAACCTGTTAATCCAAATAGATTAATAATATTGTAATAAAGCCCAAATGTATGCTACTTGGCAAGTATACCATTTGAAAAAAAAATATTTTTAAGAGAAAATCTATCTGTCTATAAATAATATGAAATTTTTGGTCAAGGGTGAGAAAAGAAAAAATAGATTTTTTTTTAGCAGTACTCTTATTCCACCTTCAACAGCATTGTTCATTTCCTCAGTTTAATTGCTTAATCAAAATTCTCTTTGAAAGCTTTAGGAAATACAAGTTCTGACAGATTTATGCACATCTGTAACCTTAGCTGGGATCCTGTGCCCATTCCAAAAATTCAAAGAAAAGATAATGACAATTATGCAAAGGTGTCAATACGGAAGCTCATCAAAGTTGTATCTACAGCTTTGCCCCAGTATGATATATTTATATATTTAAACATCCTTCATTTTTAATAGAGAAAGTTTGTTCAAAGGTATTTAGCTATAATCACAGACAATAAGCTGAAGTAAGGTGAATACTTAACTCGTAAAGAATAACCATAACTTATTTCTAACAGCATTATAGATTAAATGCTTTATAAAAGAACAACCACACATGCAAGCCATAAATGACCAGTGCATACTAAGTTCATTTGCTGATGGATTTTATGGTATCTGTTTTTTAAATAAAATATATACTGTAATACAAAATGTGATGTTTTATTTTATTTCTAAAGTAACGACTGACTACCTTAGTGTAAAATGGTCTCAAAAACATATTGAAAAGTATAGAGAAAAAGATTGTGATTGCTGAGAAATCTCACGATTGAGCTCACCTCAAAATAGAAAGTGCCTAAAACCCACCTAAAAGAAATCAGCTAATAGATTGTGATTGATCCCATATTAAAAAAAACAAAAGAAAAAAAAAAAACAATGAGATAGAGAAAATATAATACAAATTTATGTTTCAAGCTTTTAAAAATTAAGTTGAATACTAGGGGCGCGATCCGATATAGATCGTAGTTTGCGGCGCAAGCGAGGGAACCCCCACCGCCCATAGTTTCAGCTTGCATTTCGAGCTATCCAATATACGGTGCCGTCAGAGGCTAAAGTGCCGTAAGTCTGATAAACCAGCGATGTCCAGAAATCTGCGTAAGTACAAATTTCTGGAGTCGCCAGTGACTTACGGCACTTTAGAAACTGCCGGCGCCTACAAAACCTGACTAAGTTATAAAATCTCCCGTACTGTCTAACACGCCTCCCAAACATAGCCCGACACATATACCCCTCTATCCGCTATCCCCCCTCACTCTCCTAATAATAAAAAATGTATTAACCCCTAAACCGCCGCTCCCGGACCCCACCGCCACCTAATAAAGTTATTAACCCCTAAACCGCCGCTCCCGGATTCCTCCGCCACCTACATTAACTACCCCCTAATGTGAGCTCCTACCCCGCCGCCACCTACATTAACTACCCCCTAATGTGAGCTCCTACCCAGCCGCCAGCTACATTAACTACCCCCTAATGTGAGCTCCTACCCTGCCGCCAGCTACATTAACTACCCCCTAATGTGAGCTCCTCCCCCGTCGCCAGCTATATTAAAATTATTAACCCCTAATTTAATCCCCCTACACCGCCGCCAGCTATATTAAATTAATTAACCCCTAATCTAATCCCCCTATACCGCCGCCACCTATATTAAATTAATTAACCCGTAATCTAATCCCCCTATACCGCCGCCACCTATATTAAATTAATTAACCCATAATCTAATCCCCCTACACCGCCGCCACCTATATTAAATTAATTAACCCCTAAAATACTAAACTATTCCTACCACTAAACCTAAGTCTAACCCTACAAATAGCCCTGAAAAGGGCTTTTTGCGTGGCATTACCCCAAAGTAACAGCTCTATTGCCAGCCCTTAAAAGGGCTTTTTGCAGGGCTTTGCCCCAAAGTAACCAGCTCTTTTACCAGCCCTTAAAACGGCTTTTGGCGGGGCATTGTCACAAAGAAATCAGCTCTTTTGCCTATAATTTAAATCCCCCTATACCGCCGCCACCTATAATAAATGTATTACCCCCTAATCTAATCCCCCTACACCGCTGCCACCTATATTAAATAGATTAACCCCTAATCTGACCCCCTACACCGCCGCCACCTATATTAACTATATTAACCCTAATTATATTAGGGTTAATATAGTTAATATAGTTATTATATTATATATATTGTGCTCCATGTACTAAGCAGTCAGCGAGCTACCCGCAACAAATCTCGCGTCAAAACTCGCAAACTGATATGTACAAAGCCGTCAATTATGTTAAAACTCGCATCTTTAAAATTGCGAGCGTACTCATCCGCCAAACCTCGCTACCTCTCCATTTTTTACTGTAATTAGACACATTTGACCACCAACTCGCCAAAAACAAATGTACTAAAAAATCTATTTGTCCGCTCGCGTCAATCTCCGCCCCCACCTCGTTATTTTTGCCTCGCCACCTTTTAGGTGGCGGGCAAGGTACAAAACAATAGGAAAGCCACTCTAGACGCCAGTCTATACATATATAAAAGGCAGTAATATCAGCATTGTACTTACATTAACTAACAGCATTGCTGATCCTTTGCCAGATCTGCTTCCTCCTAGAAAAATTTGTCTGTTTGACACGACATCCAAACAAATAATCATAAGAGTCAATAATCATGTCAATCAAAACGACGTTTTGCTGATGAGAAAAGTGAGGATTCTTGGATTTTGAAGCAGTTTCAGATCCAGATGAAGCCATATCGAATTTGTAAATAAAGACAAAAACGAGCGCTCTGTAATTACTCTCCAAAAATTTTGGAACAATAATAAAGTTGTTTAGAAAAGTTGTACATTTATAGGAGCAAAATTCTATTCCCGCGACTACTATGACGTTCATGACACCTTACATGTCACGTGTTAACAATTGGCCAGACAATTCAACTGAAAGTTAAGTACATCAGCTTAGTCGCGGCGAGCGAGGCGTCAAATTTATCAATATTCCGCCACTGCTCGCGGCAGGCTAGACGTGTCTATTTATTGTGGGATTATTAGTACATAGCAACAGCGGACACCATTTCGCCCACGGCGAGTAACGACGAGTTTAGCCGCGTCTAAAATGACGGATGAATTGACGGCTTAGTACATGGAGCCCATTAACTATATTAACCCTAATTATATTAGGGTTAATATAGTTAATATCATTATTATATTATATATATATATTAAGTATAATAACCCTAACTCTAACACCCCTAACTAAATTCTTATTAAAATAAATCTAATTAATATTAATATTATTAATTAAAATATTCCTATTTAAATCTAAATACTTACCTATAAAATAAACCCTAAGATAGCTACAATGTAATTAATAATTACATTGTAGCTATTTTAGGGTTTATATTTATTCTACAGGTAACTTGGTATTTATTTTAACTAGGTACAATAGCTATTAAATAGTTAATAACTATGTAATAGCTACCTTGTTAAAATAATTACCAATTTACCTGCAAAATAAATCCTAACCTAAGTTACAAATACACCTATACTATCAATAAATTAAATAAACTACAAATATCTAAACTAAAATACCATTAAATAAACTAAACTTAATTACAAAAAAAACCCCACTAAATTACAAAAAATAAAAAAAGATTACAAGAATTTTAAGCTAATTACACCTATTCTAAGCCCCCTAATAAAATAACAAAGCCCCCCAAAATAAAAAAATGTTCCCTACCCTAAACTAAATTACAAAAGTTAACAGCTCTATTACCAGCCCCAAAGAAATTAGCTCTTTTGCCTGTAAAAAAAAAACACAATACCACCCCCCAACATTACAACCCACCACCCACATACCCCTATTCTAAACCCACCCAAACCCCCCTTAAAAAAAACTAACACTAAGCCCAAGAAGATCTCCCTACCTTGAGTCGTCTTCACCCAGCCGGGCCGAACTCTTCATCCAATCCGGGCGATGTCTTCATCCAAGCGGCAAACAAGAAGTCTTCCATCCGGCGATGTCTTCATCCAAGCGGCAAAGAAGAAGTCTTCCATCCGGCGATGTCTTCATCCAAGCGGCAAAGAAGAGGTCCTCCATCGGGGGCGAAGTTTTCTTCCAAGCGGCATCTTCAATCTTCTTTCTTCAGCCCTCCGACGCGGAACATCCATCTTGCCCGACGACTGAACGACGAATGAAGTTTCCTTTAAATGACATCATCCAAGATGATATCCCTCGAATTCCAATTGGCTGATAGGATTCTATCAGCCAATCGGAATTAAGGTAAGAAATAATTAGGGTTAATATAGTTAATATAGCTGGCAGCGGTGTAGGGGGATTAGATTAGGGGTTAATCTATTTAATATAGGTGGCGGCAGTGTAGGGGGATTAGATTAGGGTTAATCTATTTAATATAGGTGGCGGCGGTGTAGGGGGATTAGATTAGGGGGTAATACATTTATTATAGGTGGTGGCAGTGTAGGGGGATTTAGATTAGATGCAAAAGAGCTGATTACTTTGTGACAATGCCCCACAAAAAGCCCTTTTTAAGGGCTGGTAAAAGAGCTGGTTACTTTGGGGCAAAGCCCCGCAAAAAGCCCTTTTAAGGGCTGGCAATAGAGCTGTTACTTTGGGGCAATGTCACGCAAAAGGCCCTTTTAAGGGCTGGTAATAGAGGTGATTATTTATGTATTTAATATAGCTGGCGGCGGTATAGGGGGATTAAATTAGGGGTTAATAATTTTAATATAGCTGGCGGCGGTGTAGGGGGATTAGCGGTGGCGGGCGAGTTAAGGAGCAATGGTCTTAAGACCGCTACTTCTTAACATATGTTTCTGGCCAGCCTAGCATCATAAATTGGCCCCCAAGGGTTGATTTTATCCCATTGGCATTTAAATCTATTTATTGACATAAAGGGTTAGATTACAAGTGGCACACTAACTTTAGGGTGTGAATGATATAAGAATACTGAAAGCACTTTAATTTGCACACATATTACAAGTTCACAGTAAGCGCATTTGCTTGAGCGCTATCAAATTTAACGCACGTTAAGTTAGTGCGACTGAAGACCTCACGTAAAGGGTTAGGGATAAAACAAAGTTGCACCAAACACAACATAAATACATTAAAATATACTGTGACACTCACATAAAAACTATATCATCAGAATTAGACATATACATTTTCATAAAAAATATTTGTAAGGGTTCAATGGTATATGGTATATGGCCATGTATTTGACTGCAAAAGGCTATAACATATATTAAAATAAGCAAAATCTTCCAGCGCACCCGGCAGCAGTGA
This sequence comes from Bombina bombina, assembly GCF_027579735.1. Classification (NCBI taxonomy): domain Eukaryota; kingdom Metazoa; phylum Chordata; class Amphibia; order Anura; family Bombinatoridae; genus Bombina; species Bombina bombina. Next base: position 831,307,458 of record NC_069503.1, on the reverse strand, counting down.
GACTTAATCACAAAAACACCAAGCAAAGTTGAAATAAATGAATATTTATACCTGTTTATTAGGAAAGTCCTTCACATATACAGTTAGGCATAATGTTGTCCCACAGGTAGGATTGAAAAACAGCAAAAGACAGGCAGCAAGGTAGAAAAATATAAAGACTGGTCAGACGCGTTTCCTTGTGTTACATCCTCAGTGACCATCAACATATATTTACTGTGACAAAAATACCCCTCTTCATAGGATTTTGTCCCGGGAACAGCTTTGATACACAGGCATCTATTTATCAAGCTGTCAACAGCAAATATGCTGGAATTCTGCAGCGTATTTGTAGCGAGCCTAATTCCCCTTAGTTATCAAACCCTACAGACCGGCAAAAGTAGAATTTTGTGACGTAACATACGATCCGCCGGACTCAGTCCGACACAGATCGATGCTTACAGATGTTCCGAATGCAAATTCGGCACAATCTGACTACTTTTGCTAGTTATCAATTTTCTACCAGGTATGCTCACCACTATTCTGGCCCAGCGTATCTGGTTTTCAATCCGCAGCCCTGAAAGCTGGGATGTCATAGGAATCAATGGGAGTCTGAAAGCAGCGAAAGCTTATGTTCGCTGCTGCCCGATATCCCATTGATTCTTATGGGAACGTTTACACCTAACACCCTAACATGTACCCCGAGTCTAAACACCCCTAATCTGCCGCCCTCTACACCGCCGCCCCTACATTATACTTATTAACCCCTAATCTGCCCCCCCTACATCGCCGCCACCTACATTAAATTTATCAACCCCTAATCTGCCCCTCCTCCCACACTGCCGCCACCTTCATTATACTTATTAACCCCTAATCTACCCCCCTATACCGCCGCCACATACATTATACTTATTAACTCCAAATCTGCCCCCCCTACACCGCCGCCCCCTACATTATACTTATTAACCCCTAATCTGCCCCCCTACACCGCAGCCACCTACATTTACTTATTAACCCCTAATCTGCCCACCCTAAACCGCCACCACCTACATTATATTTATTAACCCCTAATCTGCCGCCCCCTACACAGCCGCCACTATATTAAATGTATTAACCCCTAAACCTAAGTCTAACCCTAACACCCACTAACTTAAATATAATTTAAATAAATCTAAATAAATATTCCTATCATTAAATAAATTATTCCTATTTAAAACTAAATACCTACCTATAAAATAAACCCTAAGCCAGCTACAATATAACTAATAGTTACATTGTAGATATCTTAGGGTTTTTTTTTTATTTTACAGGCAAGTTTTTATTTATTTTAACTAGGTACAATAGTTATTAAATAGTTATTAACTATTAACTAATCAGCTCTTTTACCTGTAAAAAAAAATTCAAACTCCCCAACATTAAAACACACCACCCACACAACCAACCCTACTCTAAAACCCACCCAATACCCCCTTAAAAAACCTAACACTAACCCCTTGAAGATCACCTTACCATGAGAAGTCTTCACCCAACTGGGCCGAAGTCCTCAACAAATCCGGCAGAAGTGGTCCTCCAGACGGGCAGAAGTGGTCTTCCAGATGGGCAGAAGTCTTCATCCAGATGGCATCTTCTATCTTCATCCATCCGGCGTGGAGCAGGTCCATCTTCAAGACATCCAACGCGGAGCATCCTCTTCTGACGACATCTTCTTGTTTAATGAAGGTACCTTTAAGTGACGTCATCCAAGATGGCGTCCCTTCAATTCCAATTGGCTGATAGAATTCTAGCAGCCAATCAGAATTAAGGTAAAAAAAATTCTATTGGTTCATGCAATCAGCCAATAGGATTTAAGTTAAATCCTATTGGCTGATCCAATCAGCCAATAGGATTGAGCTCACATTCTATTGGCTGATTGGAACAGCCAATAGAATGCGAGCTCAATCCTATTGGCTGATTGGATCAGCCAATAGGATTGAACTTAAATCCTATTGGCTGATTGCATTCTATCAGCCAATCAGAATTGAAGGGACACCATCTTGGATGACGTCACTAAAAGTACCTTCATTCAACAAGAAGACGTCGTCAGAAGAGGATGCTCCACGTCGGATGTCTTGAAGATGGACCCGCTCCGCGCCGGATGGATGAAGATTGAAGATGCCGTCTGGATGAAGACTTCTGCCAGTCTGGAGGACCACTTCTACCCTTCTGGAGGACCACTTCTGCTGGATTAGTTGAGGACTTCGGCCCGGTTTGGTGAAGACTTCTCACGGTAAGGTGATCTTCAAGGGGTTAGTGTTAGTTTTTTTTAAGGGGGTATTGGGTGGGTTTTAGAGTAGGGTTGATTGTGTGGGTGGTGGGTTTTAATGTTGGGGGGGTTGTAAATTTCTTTTACAGGTAAAAGAGCTGATTATTTTGGGGCAATGCCCCGCAAAAGGCCCTTTTAAGGGCTATTTGTAATTTAGTGTAGGGTAGGGCTTTTTTTTTATTTTTGGGGGTGCTTTATTATTTTGTATGGAGGATTAGATTAGGTGTAATTAGTTTAAAAATCTTGTAATTTGTTTATTATTTTCTTTAATTTAGTGTTTATCTTTTTTGTACTTTAGATAATTTTATTTAATTGTATTTAATTGTATTTAGTTTAGGGAGTTTATTTAATTATAGTGTAGTGTTAGGTGTAATTGTAACTTAGGTTAAGTTTTATTTTACAGGTATATTTGTATTTATTTTAACTAGTAAGTTATTAAATAGTTAATAACTATTTAATAACTATTGTACCTAGTTAAAATAAATACAAACTTGCCTGTAAAATAAAAATAAACCCTAAGATAGCTACAATGTAACTATTAGTTATATTGTAGCTAGCTTAGGGTTTATTTTATAGGTAAGTATTTAGTTTTAAATAGGAACAATTTATTTAATGATAGGAATATTTATTTAGATGTATTTAAATTATATTTATGTTAGTGGGTGTTAGGGTTAGGGATAGACTTAGGTTTAGGGGTTAATAAATTTAATATAGTGGCGGTGGTGTAGGGGGTGGCAGATTAGGGGTTAATAAGTATAATGTAGATTGCAGTGGTGTAGGGGGGGCAGATTAGGGGTTAATAACTATATGTAGGTGGCGGCAGGGGTTGGGGCTGCAGATTTTGTTTAATAAGTATAATGTAGGTGGCGGCGGTGTAGGGGGGCAGATTAGGGGTTAATAAATATAATGTTGGTGGCGGCGGTGTAGGGGGCGGCAGATTAGGGGTTAATAAATATAATGTAGATGGCGGCGGTGAAGGGGGCGGCAGATTAGGGGTTAATAAGTAAAATGCAGTTTGCGGCGGTGTAGGGGGCGGCAGATTAGAGGTTACTAAGTATAATGTAGGTGGCAGTGGGCTCCGGGAGCGGCGGTTTAGGGGTTAAACACTTTATTTAGTTGCGGCGGGGTCCGTGTGCGGCGGTTTAGGGGTTAATACATTTATTAGAGTTGCGGTGGGCTCTGGGTGCGGCGGTATAGGGGGTAAACAGTATAGTATATTGTGGGTGTTTAGTGACAGGGTACCAATAAAGCTGGGAAAAAGCCGAAGAGCAGCGAGATCGATGACTGTTAGTTAACAACAGTCCGCTGCTCATCGCCCCGTACTTGGTGTGAGGCTTTTTTTTTATTTGATCATTTTGGAGAACGTATTCAGGTCTGCGGCAGCGATGTTAGGCGATCTTAGGCGAGCGTATTGGTGCCGTGGAAAGCAAGTAAGTTGACGGCTTGATAAATAGATGCCATTGTCTTCACAACAGAGAAACCTTCCAAACACACTGGATTTAAGACCTTGCCCTTTTAATTCACAGAAAATTTGCAGGAATACAGATTCAACAAAACAAAAAAACAAAAAAAATCCTTGCACAATGGCGCTTACAAAACTGAATATTCCTGACTAAAGTTGTGTGGCTTTTCCACACAACTGACAAATTACAAACAGATTTCAAACCTCACATGGCTAGAAGCTCTACTCAGCAGCACAACTCCAAATATTCTGTCTTTCTCATAAAGGTTTTTGCTAGCAGCTTCAGTAAATTGAGTTAATTGACTTTTATTAGCTGCAGGTAAGAAAACATTACTTGTAGGGAAAACCTGAACTGGATTCCTCACCTACAATCCTCTGCCACATCCAAACTGTAGAGTAGATTACTATACCGAAATACACAATCACATAATACAGTTTTAATAACACCAACAGCATTGCAGAATTTGTGGGAAAACATATGCTCCATTGTACACAATCACTTTAGCTCTGTACATATCCTCCGCCCCAGCTCAGACCCACTGGGATGCGCAACCTTAGCAACAAGTAGGTGCATTCTTGAGACACTAATGGCATTTCCATGTTTACTTCCTGCTCTGTGTTCAATATAAAAATAAATGGTTGAAACTTGGGACCCAACGGGTAACAATACTATTTTTCTTCTTGTTTTCCCTCATCCATGTAAGTGTTAACCGTCACTTTTATAGCCAGATACTCCTCCAGGGGAGGGCTGGCAGTCTTAGGCCTTGGGGGGGGCAAATCCAGTCAAGTGGCCCATTGCACCAACGAATCAGCTCACAGCCAGCAGGACCCACCGCAGGCCACCTCCATCAGGACCCACAGCCAGAAGAACCCACAGCCAAAAGGACCCACCACAGGCCACAGCATGACCCACTGCAGGACCCATAGCCAGCAGAACCCACCACAGGCCACAGCAGGATCCACCGCAGGCCAAAGCAGGACCCACAGCCAGCCAGAATAACCTTTACTGAAGCCAACTGGAAACAATTGCATGTTCACTTCCAATTCTTGAAATTAGAAAAAACTTTGTTTTCAAAGTCTAATTGCAGAAAAAGGTGCAAAATAATGAAAGTTTATTAAAAAGGGGTTTTACTAGACATTATTTAAAATGTCATATTGTAATTTTAAAGTGTTTATATTCCTTAAAAAATGTGGACTGGGGGAATGTGCCAGACAGGGTTTTTTTTTCCAGGGGTTAAAGAAAAGCTTTTGAGCATTTTTTTCTGCAATGATTTTAAACCACTGATTTTTTTAAATGTTTCTTTTTAGAACATTTATTGCCTCTTTAAAAATACGGTGACCATGTAGGCTGGTAGAATTGAAGGTCTGTACACACCGGATTAACAACTAAATAAAAAAAACATCTAAAATTTCTTCTAATCTAAATAAGCCTACAGTTAGAGCGATCACACGTTACCTCTTATTTTTTATGCTGGATGGAGTGTGTGCAGCCCTCATGTACATCTTTTGTATTAACACCTTGAATGCTACAATCACTGGATGCCAATGAGACACAAAGAGGAGCCCCACATGTATTCTAACCTAATAAACACTAAATAATATAATATCTTAATGTAGATACAAAGTACTCACTGCATCCCACACCAGCGCTACCACTCTGAGGTTGGGGCCATAGTGCAGGGTTATACGCAGGGACGCCAGTAGAAATTTTACTTACTAAAGCAGTGTCCAGGGCCCCCCATATTCATACTTCAGTCAAAAAAATCAAGCCTGCAACCATGTCAAGGTAGACTCTAGCAAAGGGAAAATAAAAGACTTTCTAATATTTTTTTTATTTACATATAGTAAACAAGAGTCTTTAGTTTAATCTTAATATACTGAAAGTGACATGAAACCCAATTTTTTTCTTTCACAATTCAGATAGATTTAACAATTTTAAACAACTTTGCAATTTACTTATATTGTCAAATTTGCTTTGTTCTCTTGGTATCCTTTATTATTAATATAATTATTATTATTATTATTATTATTATTATTAGCTATTTGTAGAGCTTCAACATATTCCGAAGCCCTATAAACATAGGTATAATATGTATTTTTAAGAAACAAATTGGTAGGGGGCCCTACCAAGAGTTGCACTGTTGCAATTCAGCTCTTATTGAAGGTGATCTATAAAGCAGCTGGGCTTGTATGCTTATGTGCTTGTTCAGGAGCAGCAATGCACTACTGGGAGATAGCGGCTAATTGGTGACTGCATATATATGCTTCTTGTCATTGTCTCACCTGATTGGTTTATCTCGCTCCCAGTAGAGCAGAGCTGCCCCTTCAAGAAAAGATACCAGAAAAATTAAGCAAATTTGATAAAATACTGTAAGTCAACTGGAATGTTTTTTTTAAAACTGTATGCTCTATCAGTACATGGCCTGTCAGTTTCAGAGAGTGAAAGGCTGCTCCACTGCTCCTTATTTATGTACAGCTGCTCCCCCTGCCGGTCGCTATTAAAATAAAAAAATAAAAAAAGCAGCAGCCATTTTTAACATGATTTAGGGCAGCCTGGGGGCAATTCCCCCCTGCCCCCCGGCGCCCAGTCCGCCCCTGTCCTTCTCCATTGTTGCGTACCTCATTTAATGAGGATCAAGCTTCCTACTCAAATACAAGACAGGGTGCTCTTCTCCCTGTCTCTCTTTAGAAAGCACCACTCCAAGACCCACATCTGAAGCATCAGCCTGTAAAATAAACTCTTTGGAAAAGTCAGGGGTTATCATAACTGACTGGTCGCATATGGCCTCCTTAAGCTGTCTGAATGCTCTTACAGCTTCTGAAGACCATTTAACAATTACAGGGGATTTTGCTTTAGTCAGATTAGTTAAAGACCCAGCAAAAATTTCAAAATTATAAATACATTTCCTGTAGTATCTACTTAAAACAAGAAAAACCATTACGTGCTTCTTAATTAGTGGCCTTGTAGCCACATTTGTATGGCTTCAAGTTTAACAACCTGTGATTTCAACAAACCTCTACCAATAGAATAGCTCAGGTATTTAGATATTTCTAGGCCATTTGTACATTTGCTAGGGTGAGCTGTTAAACCAGCATTTCTTATTGAATTTAGGACTGATTTTTGGGAAGATGGGATTCCCAATCCTCACTGTGTATCACAACGTCATCTTTGTATTCCACATCATAGCGTGCATGCATTTTTAATATTCTGTACAACAATCTTTGGTATGTGGCACTGGCAGATGCACAATGCAAGCCAAAAGGTAAGACTGTGTATTGAAATAGACCATCAGGTGTAGGAAATGCAGTCTTCTCTTTTGCCTGCTCTGTGAGTGGCACCTGACCATAACCCTTGTTGAGGACAATTGTAGTGAGGTATCAGGCCTTACGAATTCATCAATTCGAGGCATTTTATATGCAAGAAATTTTAAAATTAAATTCAGTGTATGATAATCATTACAGAATCTAATTGTGCCATCAGGCTTTGGCACACAAGTACACAAGTACAATCAGACTGCACCAGATACTTTGAGATTCTTCTATTATACCCAAATCTAACATATTATTAACCTCTGATCTAATGGCATAAACGGTCTTGCATCTGAGAAATATGTTCAATTACACTACAATGTGGGGTAACCTCCTGTTCCCATATCTCCTTAGCTATGTCCAAAATAACCATGGGATGTCTACCATACAAGAACTCAAAGGGTGAAAAGCCAGCAGAAGCTTGGGAAACGTATTGCAAAAATGAAATATGGCAAAGGAAAATCCCAGTTTTTACCATCCTTGTCAATTACTTTCTGTAACATATCTTTTACGGTTTTATTAAAAACTAAACCATCAGTTTGTGGGTGATACACAGATGTTTTTAAATGTTTAATATTAAGGAGTTTACATAATTGCTTAGTCACTCGTGACATGAATGGCGTACCCTGATCAGTCAGGATCTCCTTGGGTATCTCAAGCCGGCATAAACATTAATTCTTTCGCAATGGATTTTGGGGAGTTCGTTCTCATGGGTATGGCCTGTGGGTAACAGGTAGCATACTCCAGTACCACCAGTATTCTGACATTCAGGGTACAAAGAACAGTAATGTGTTGATATATAGAGGGATGCAGGAACTACAACAATACTTGCAAATAAAAGCCTCAGCTGTCTATGAGTAAGCGCCTGTAGGGGGCACGAAACGCGTCAGACAAACGTCTTTGTCTTCCACACTGCATGTCTGTTAGTCCATTTTTTGCTATATTTTACCTCTAACATTGTATTGGATATTTTTATTCCATTCAATAAACTGAGGCTTTTATTTGCAAGTATTGTTGTAGTTCAGGCATCCCTCTATATATCAATTTACATTTGGCGGATTGGTTCTCCGGCACCCTGCTACGGAACTCCAGATGAGGACAGTACAACGGATGTTCTTTGATTAGTTCCGGTGCTCCGGCATGAGAGAGACTGAGTGCTTGCATTGTCGGGACCACTACCTAATCTAAACAGTAATGTGTTACTGCTGCAAAAATACCAGGCCACTAAAACCTTCTGAGGATTCTCTCTTTTGTTTTTTCCACCCCTAAGAGGCCCCCAAGAATATGGCTTTGGGGCAAGTTTTAACACAGTGGCCCCTATTTAACAAAGTCTGGCGGACCTGATCCGACAGTGCGGTTCAGGTCCGCCAGACCTAGCTGAATACGGAGAGCAATACGCTCTCCATATTCAGCATTGCACCAGCAAATCACAAGAGCTGCTGGTGCAACGCCGCCCCCTGCAGACTCATGGCCAATGGGCCGCCAGCAGGGAGGTGTCAATCAACCCGATCGTACTCAATCAGGTTGAATTCCGGCGATGTCTGTCCGCCTGCTCAGAGCAGGCGGATAGGGTTGTGGAGCAGTGGTCTTTGTGACCGCTACTTCATAACTGTTGTTTCTGGCAAGCCTGCAGGCTCGACAGAAACACGGGGCATCAAGCTCCATTCGGAGCTTGATAGATAGGCCCCAGTGTCCTGATAACATTGCTGTACCAATAATTGCTTTATAACCTCTGCCCATTTCTTTTCAACACGATACAGTAATACAGTAAATCATTATTCTCCTTAAAATAAGGATAACTAAGGGGCTTGTCTGTATTAATCTGTAAACCATCTCTTAGCAGAATATTATGTCTGGCCACTGCCATAGTTGGATAAGACCACTGTGCACTTTTAAAGTTACCTGGGTTAGATTCTAAATCAATCTTATATTTTGTTCTGCACTACTTTGGCCCTTCCTCAGTTTGCTCTGGGTTGTAACCAACTAATGTTTTCATAAACATTAACTGCTTATTTACAATCACATCATTATTATCTAGTTAATCAATCAAAAAAATCAGAAAATGGCCATTCATTCATTAGCTTTTCTGATAGCTCAGCAGTAGATTTTCCAGCAATAGCCGAAGGCTCAAAAAATGAGGAAAATCTCTTCTGATTATCATTTTGTCTGCCATTTTTTGTACCAACCCAACTCAACATTTTACAGTGGGTTTCAATCATTATCTCTGTTTTTGGGTAATTATGTATATCCCTGTGAATACTTGTGTGCTTGTGTGCAATATCTGTTTGTATATTAGGAAATAAAGCCTGGTCTAAGAGAGTAACGAAACTCCCTGAATCTAGTAGGGCCTGAATCACTTTTACTTTTATAGACACAGTACACCAAGGATGGCCATTTAAACAGTCACTTTTGCTTGCAGCAAAAACAGAAGGAGAATACAATTAATATAAATCTCAGATATAACCCAAATTATATTCAATTGCTTCAAAATCATTGAGACAGTTCTTAGCTATATGATCAGTCTCTTTGCATTTAAAACATTTTATAACAGACATAGTCACTTTTGAATCTCTCCAAGAAAAATCTCTAGGATCCCTCTGCTCATAACCAGACACCCTCCTCCCTTGAACAGTCTTACCAGATTTAGTAGGGCTCTGTGGCTTCAGACTCCGGGGGCTCTCTTGGATGGAGTAATACAACAGGTCCCCTGCTGCAACATATCTCTCCACAAGTTCCAACAGCTGGTAACTTGATTGGGGGGTCACCCACAGGCAAAGGGCAACTGGTAAGCTCCTCAGGAACCAAAACAAGTAGCTCTACAACAACACCAGACAAATTGGTCTCAGGTTTCAGACACTATCTGGCAAGATGTATAAAGTCAAACATCTGAGAACTGACTGTCTTATCCTTGCTGAAATTCCAGGCATTAATGCCTGGCTCTGAATCCAAATAATAGTAAGCTTTCTGGGTACTCCTCTCAGGAATGGTGCAAGTAAATTTGCCCACTAAGTCACAGGCCAGCCTTCCCTCTCAGAGATTTGCTCAAATGAAATCAGGTAAGCCTCTATATCATGTGTAGCCACCATCTTCTGCAGGCAATTATTCACACCCTACACTCTGGAACCTTGGGGTGCTCCTGACAGGCTCTGGATTTCCTAATGTATGGCAAGAGTAGCACTTTTCTGCTCCTTTCTCAGCAGAAGATGCACCTCTGCTTGTGTAGCTGCCAGCTGCTTAATCAGGGCATCTGCATTTTCTTTCCAAGTTAGCACCAGTTCTTCTAAAGCTGTAATGTTACCTTGCTGTATAGCATTGGTCTCTTTCTGCACTGCTGCAGATTGGATCAGAGCTTTAACATCTTCCATTTTTTCAAATTGTTTCTTTTCTGCTTTACAGACTTATCAGTGTGCCGCCCGATACTCTACCAAATGTGACAAAAAAAATCCCTCTCCTTGGGATTTTGTCCTGGAACAGCTTTAACACACAGTCTTCACCGCAAAGAAACACTCCAAACACACTAGGTTATATGTATGTAAATGCCTTAGACTGTTTATTCACAGACAAAAATAAATCCTTGCAAAATGGCACTTAACAAACAGAATAAAGTATTCCTTACTAAAGTTGTGCAGCTTTTCTACACAACTGCAAAATTACAAACAGATTTCAAACCTCACAGGCCTAGAAACTCTAGACAGAAGCACAACTCCATCTTCTCTCTTTCTCATACAGGTTCTCTCTAGCAGCCTAAGCACACACATATACTCTATTTTACATAATCCCTTTAGTGCTGTCACAATATATAAGTGTGTGTGTTTGTATCTAAATAATAATTCCACAATAATATTTAATGTGTTTTACTGTGTATTTACTGTAAATATTTAATATTCCAGTGTTCTCCACATACAGGGCCATGCTATTCTTATTGTAAATACAAATGTATGTATATTTCTGATTATACCTATACCTGTATATATATTATGATAGATGTATGGTTATAGATATTTATGTTACATTAACATTATCATATATATATATATATTTAATAACAATAAAAATTCTATGTGAAGAACAATGGAAGGTAAAATATTCATAACGCACTTAATTTTTCACAATGTATGTCTAACGCAGTGCCGAGTTAATACACATGAAAACTTAGCTATCTTAAGGCACGTTATTAAATAAATCATATAAAAAAATTATTATTATTAATAATATACATTTAAAATACATTTTTAATTTTAAACCAGAAACTGCTGTGGTGCTGTCACATCTATTCTATGGACTGCATTATTTGGAGGTAAAAGATACTCCCCTGTGACTGGCACACTTTGAACGTTTTTTGTTGGGTGCTGGACTCTACATGTGTGTTTTTCTTTATTATGGAATCTGCAGAGTCATGAGCACTCCCTGAGAGTGAGGATACTATAGGTGACACCCAAGATTTTTTTCTTATACAGACCGAGATGCTGCACCCATCACTGCCTTGGCTTTGGGTTCAAGGAATTTCCTAAGAGTGTTTACTGAAACAGACCTAAATAAATATTATGAGAGAGCAAAAAGGAAACAAGTCTCTCTTGAGCTACATTCAACCTTACTTGCAGAGTACTTCAGAGTCAAACGAATCCCAAGAGACCTAAGGGTTAAATTGCACCCCACTATTCTGTCAAACAGCAAGTTTTATAAAAGCAGATTTGAGTGTATTCTTAATAAATAATTGAATGCCTGCAAGCTGAGATTGAAAAACAAAAAGGCATAATAATTGAACTTGGCAATTGAGACACTGAAAACTACTAAGTATGAAGTGGAAACTTTGCTGCAGAAATATTGACAGGAACTGGAGGAACGCAAACGGTTAAAGTTTGGTAGAGATGAGCAGGACTATGCTAACAATTGAATCTACAATTGGTCACGTGATTACGTATCAGATCAGGTGACACACAGCGCTGGAGGAAACCATTACCAGCTCTGAGTGAACGGGAGTAACTGGTTAATTCATCATCCTCAGGGGAGAGTTTTTTGGGCTCCGGATGCAAAGGAGACACCAGGGCAAAAATGTTGCCATACAAAGAAATCGACGGATGGGTACATGGAGCACTTGGAATGTCAAATCACATGTACCGAGAACACAACAACAGCCGGGAGGACGTCAGAACCGAGGCCAACGCAGATAAGGGTAAATGCAGTATCAAATATCCATTCTGACCCTGATAAGTGTCAATCTTCAAAATTTGAAGAGACTTTAGTCGTTAACATTTCTAAATATGACTGAAGCGGAGCATAGTCCCCTCACTAAGGGACTGTCTTTTTGTCCAATTAAGGACTGTGATAAATTTGGCATTGATAAGAATCTGTATATATTTTTCCGATTGCTGAGACTTAAGGCTCTTTTTTTAAAATAAGGAAATCTGTTTAACCCCTTAACGACCGACAACGTATGGGGTACGTCCTCTAAAAAAATACACTTAAGGCCCGAGGATGTACCCCATACGTCGTCGGTCTTGGAAAGTGGTCCTGATCACTTCTAGCCACTTTCCGGTTATTGCAGTGATGCCTCGATATCGAGGTATCCTGCAATAACCTTTCTAACCCATCGGACATCGATGGCCGCAATCGTTGGTGGGTGGGAGTCAATGTGGGAGGTGGGTGGGCGGCCATCAATGGAGTGCATGATGCTAGAGGGGGGGCGGGATCGTGGGCGGTGTTGCTGGGGTCGTGCACGGACGCGGGCGCTTGCACAAGGTGGTAGCGGGTTGGAACCACTACACTATAGAATTTTTTTATATGTTAAGTGGGAGAAAGGGGGGTGGGGATTGGGAAATTAAATGGATCTAAGGGATCTGGGAGGGGGTGGGGGGTTGGTCTTTGGGTGGGAAGCTACAGAAAAAAGTAAACATTTAAAAAAAAAAAGCAATTTTATTGTAAACTGGGTCCAGGCAGACAACTGTCAGTACCCAAGATGGCTCCCAATAAGGTAGAGGGGGTTAGAGAGCTGTTTGGGGGGGGATCAGGGAGGTTGGGGGCTAAGGGGGGATCCTACAGAGTAGCATATGTAAATATGTTTTAAAAAAATAAACAATACCTTTATTTTAGTACTGGCAGACTTTCTGCCAGTACTTAAGATGGCGGGGACAATTGTGGGGTGGGGGAGTGAAGAGAGCTGTTTGGGAGGGATCAGGGGGTGTGATGTGTCAGGTGGGAGGCTGATCTCTACACTAAAGCTAAAATTAACCCTGCAAGCTCCCTACAAGCTAACTAATTAACCCCTTCACTGCTAGACATAATACACGTGTTATGCACAGCGGCATTTAGAGGCCTTCTAATTACCAAAAAGCAACGCCAAAGCCATATATGTCTGCTATTTCTGAACAAAGGGGATCCCATTTACAAC